>NW_017728935.1:8153239-8169330 GCF_001723895.1 Crocodylus porosus | reverse complement strand
CTGCAGCTGTCAACACACACAGCCCCAGGTACTAAATGGCAGTGGAGCAATGCCAGAGGTGAAGTGCTCCACGACCTTAACGCGACACCCAGGAGCAGGACGGGCTTGTCCGACAGCTCAGGACTTGCGTCTTTGGAGCAGCCAGCCCCGTCAGCCCACCACGCTAAGACTTCAGCCCCACCACCCAGGAGCTGCCCACTGCCCATTTGCTCAGTGTAAACCTGTTTGGAGCCATCCAAGATTAAAATGCAGCATAAGGCTGAAGAAAAAGGAAGGGGAGAAGGCAGCAGCAGGCCAGGCAGCGAGGTCCAGCCCAGAGGCACATCAAAAAACAACAAGCACTAGCAGCAAAGGCTGGGGATAATGTTTCTAGCAACTGCAGCACACAAGGTTTTTCACTCAGCTTGGACCCAATGCTTTTTTCTGAGATCCTAGCACACTCCGCAGAGCCGGGCAAGTGTCCTGCACCTGATTTTACACAGGGGGAAAGAAAGATGCTGAGAAAAGCTGGCTCGAGCTTACACATATCAGAGCCAAAACTGACTCTGCAATGGTTATGCTACCCATTAGACTAGCACTGCCTACAAGCCCAGTTTGCCTGCCAGTAGGCTTTGCCACCCACCGTGTTGGTCATCACTGTGGCCACCTACGCACAGTTAGCCAGTACACTCCCCCGAGCACACAGACACATGGCGCCAACGCAATCCATAAATTACACTAATGTGGGGTAGTGGGGAGATGTCGTGGTGCAAACTGATATGCACCAAGACTGCGCGCCTGTGCGAGGAGCTTGCGCCGATGCCATCACACCAGTGCGAGAAACCCTGCATGACTGGGGAAAGCCGGGGGTCTGGGACAGACATTGTATAAAATCGGTTTGACCCAAATCAATTGAGTCTGATATACTGCATTCAACCAGGTTTATCTCAAACCAGTTTGGGTCATTTTCACACCGGTTTATGTGCATGGTTGTTACAGGTTTGCACCCGGGGCAGGGCGGCAGACACAACGATGCTTTGTGGTCCCTTCCGACTCTACAATCCATGAATCTACGAGTCGGTTTCTGATCCCTTGAACTGGTTTACGTTCAATGTCTGTCCCTAGCCTTGGAGGCCAAGCACCAAACGCCTCTAACCCAGCGTGGTGCATCACACACCCAGGCAAGGAAGCTTGCTCTGCTGCTGCCTGCACCGGTGAATAAATACAAGACTCTGCCTTGGCTGTCAGGCAGGCAAAGATTTGATTGACTCCGATCTCAGTTTTGGTATTCAAATTGTTTAGGCCGCCCAAATCTCCACACAGCTCCTCCGGGAAGGGCTCTTTAAGCTTGTTATCACGGAGAAGTCAAGAGACAGGTGCCTTTGAGAGGTGACTAGGGAGCTTTGTCCCCAGCTGCAGTCTCTTGTCTCAGTGTCAGCGAGAAGACAGGGGACAGGCAGCAATAACAAGCTCCCGGTTCAGCGAGGTGATGCTCTTCCCCGCCTCGCCTGCTGCTTATTGGCACTCTCTTGCTTTCCACCTTTGGTTGCGGCTGTCTTGAATCTTTCCCGGCCACCATGCAAATGAAGCTGCATTCCCATTATGCAGCAAAGACTGTGGCAGAAGTATAGGATCCTCCATGCGCTGAGCAGGAGGGAGACAGAAGTCAGGGGTCCCAGCTAACCTTTGAGCTCTGCCTCGCTCGGCAGTGTAACGAGAGGAAAATCCCAAGTGAAAGTCCTTAAAAGTTTTCTGTCTTTTGGCCAGAGAGCGTTTCCAGCGGGCACAATCAAGCGACTCCCGAGCCGTCGCTCAAGGGCAGCCTTTCCACGCTGCTAACTGCTGCTCAGGCACGCAGGAGTTACCGATAACCCGCAATAAACACCGATGACCTGATTGCAGGCACCGTGCTTTTCCAGGGCAGCTTTGTTCTCGGATAAAATGACAGCACAGCCTGACACAAGATACTGAGTAGTTAGCAGGGAGAGGCAAGCTAGCAATGTCCTGCCTTGTTTTAGACTAGAGGAAATACCAGAAAACTACACATGGGAAAGGAACAAGAGGGAAGAGAAAAAAAAAAAATCATTAAAACCGATGCCAGACATGCAGGTACAGGGGTCCCTAAGCAATCTCCAGGCAGCCTGCAGAAGAACTCAAGTTTGCTCAAGCTGATCACGGGTAAAAAAAGCGAGCTGATCGGCCACCCCCTCACATACCGCGGTGACCCACGTGAAAGCTTGAATTTCATTCCTTTGTGGCGTGTCATGACCCAACACCCTTTCGTCTTATCCGGTACAACTGTGTTAATGATGGGGATGCTGCTGGAGAAGAGGGAACTCTGCTCATTGATGTGAGGAGGGGATTTCTAAGGAAACAGTCATCTCCGGGGCCAAATTAGAGGCCCCACTAAAGGTAGCCCAATTATTATTATTTTTTTTAATTCTCTCTGTTCATCTCTACCTCTTGCCAGGGGAAGACAGGCTCCTATGGGAGAGGACTCCTACTTGTCTAGGAAGTTTAGAGGGCAAATATAGCTCTTTGCTACATTTCAGATGGACTCGAGGAATTCTTGCTAGGCAGGAAACAGTTTCCTGTTCTGCGTGTGCGCACACACACACACACACACACACACACACACACACACAGATAAAAACCTAAGACTTGCAAACTGTTGCCATCCCAAATAAAGACAAAAATTAAGGTCTTGTTTATTGTCAGAAGGTAAAACATTGCTTGTATTCTGCCCCCACAAAATATGGGGTTCCTCTTAGTAATGGGTGCTTCAGTGATCGCCACCAACTCAGAAAGGGGAAGGAAAGGCAAAAGCTAATACAGGCCATCAAACAAACTGTACATCACAATTAGTTAAGTACAGTTACGCTGCTGGTCTCCTGGAAATGAGACCAGTGGTATGGTACCAAGGAGCCAGTGCTTCAGTTTTCCAAGGAAGGAGCGTGGCCCCTACCTTACATCCCACTGAAATGCAAAAGGAGTCATGTGCTTCTCTCCCTTTGGCCTAGCTCCGCTAGAAAAACCTTATGTTCTCACCACATTTTGGCTAACAGATGGTGAGTAACACAAGGTGTAATCTTAGTGAAGGCAAGGTAGTGCCCAAAGCTTTCTCACATTAGCAGGTCAAGATAAAGAGCGTGAAAGTGCTTAGGGCTTATCTAGACCCCTTAACATATGTCCAAAAATAGGTACTGTCTTGTTTTCACTGTGTTTTACATCATGCCAGCTACTGCATATTACTTAACACATGATAAGAACATAGATTTTTCTTTTTGGAAAAAACCCATCTCTGCTGTTTTGAAGCCCCTCAAGGGGTTTGATCCCCCAGCGCCACTGGCTTGAGTAATGGCAGGGCCATCCGCTCTTGCTTTATTTACAGCGTATAACATCAGGTCGCAAACCTTTAACACCACAAACGATACAAAAGTGCCATTTTGTCTGAACTAAATTGTTCTCCAAAAACCTGTTGATTTCAACAGCAGCAGACTTTCAGGCAGAGAGCCTGAGCGCAGTTTGACCTTTTCTATCCCAACCCAAATCTCATGCCATTTTGAAGCGAATGCTTTTAAATGCTCTCCACCCCCTGGCTGCGCACCACTTCCGAAGGGCAAACCGAAGGGTCTCCCAAGCTTGCGCTCAGAAGACGACTCTCGACTCTACCAGCTGCTTCTCGGACACACGCGAGTGACCGATCACCTGCAAACGCTGATAACCCAGTAGCAAGACTCATGCTTTCAGGCCAAACAGAGGAAAAGTACGCTCCAAAACCTCAGGAGTTTCTGCAAAACAGATCTGCCATTTGCAATCCAATTCAACACAGTCCTGATTTTCCTCCATGCCTTTCAAAACTCAACTGCAAAAGGGGTCTTTAGAGGTAATGTGAATATCCGCCGAGGGGTAACATTAGCCGCGAAGAAAGAGCTGTGCTTCCAGGTGAGGTTTAAAGGCTGTGGAGAGCGAATGGTGCTAGGCAGCGATCCCCGAGGCCAACAGCTGCTGGAAAAGCTGCTCCAGCTCCAGGGATGAACGCCAGCATATGAAGGGATAGGCTAGGGGAGAGTGAAGGTGGCCTGTCTAGCACAGAGACTGATAAAGCCAAACAGACGACTATTCGAAACGCAGCTGTGAGCCGGTGGAGAGGTACGAGAGCCGGGTCCAGCTGGGGAGTTAAACACTGAGAGTGAAGGGCTGGCGCAGGCAGGTTTAACCCTTGTCCTTAATACTCGCTGACCACTTTTTTGTGAGTGGCCGCACAGGGTATAATTTAGTCTCAAAAGTGACCTTAAAAGCAATCTGGATCCGTTTGGTAATGCAAGGTGGAAGGGAGAGGAAATTCAGGGACACAATGCAAACCCCAGCAGCTGAAAAGCCTCAATTAGACTGAAAGGAGTTATCTGGTATTTAAATAATTATTAGATTGAAGGAATAATCATGGGTCTGAGCTGATTTTTTTCCCCCACTGTCATCCTAATGGAGACTATAATATTATTATTCAAATGCCCATGATTCTCATTGAGGGGGGAAGGAAAAAAAAAGGGCTCATTTAATCTCCATGTGACAGGGCTGCAGGAGGCCCGATTAGTCATTTCTCTTATTTCAGCTGTCACTCAGGCCCAGACACCACAGTTTGTCATTAGTGGTATTTTGTGCACACAAGAAAAAAAGAAAATTAAAAACACAAATAAAGGAGAATTTCCTGTAGCAAATGACGGGCCCCAAAAAAACCAAACGCTAATTCTGATGTTGTGGTGCAGCAGCTGCATTCACTTCACTAAGCTGCAGACTTTTTAACAAGGGTATGTTTAGCTCGTGATCGCTCCCTGTCCTAGTTGCAGGCTAGAAATACGCTGCTTTCCCCAACTCAGCTGCTGCCCCCACAAACCTGCAGCCTTTCGCCTCCATCTTTCACTGCTCCACGGGTGTCTGTATGCAGGACTCCCCTTTCCCCTCAAAAATAGATGGGGCAGGCTCAGCTTTCACTGAAGTTGGCAGCTTTCTGGCTCCTCCATGACCGGTGTCTATGGAAGGCTTCCCAATGCCGCCTCTCCGGCATGTGTAGGGTCATTTCCATCCAGACAAGTGGGTGCAGGGTGCTGTGTTGAGACACTGCGCTCTTAGTTACATCAGTGGTAAATGGAGGTGCATTGCTATAGCAGTGCAAGTTCGTAGTAGCCAAGTCGCTTTGCCATCGCTGTGCCATGCTTCAATTAGGGGGCCAGTACACACATCCACAGGAGGCCTCAAATGCCTCTACACAAACGCCTGTAGTATGGGGAACAAGCAGGAGGAACTCCCCCTCCTGCTAGCTGACACCAACCCAGATGTAGTGGGGCTCACTGAAACGTGGTGGGACCCAACACACGACCGGGCAGTGAATGTCAAGGGCTATCGGCTGTACAGGAGAGACAGGACAGGGAGGAAAGGTTGGGGCATGGCACTCTACATTAACGAGGAATACACATCCTCATTGATTAATAAAGAAATCAGAGGAAGGGCACTCTGAAGTGCTTTGGTTTGGTTACAGGGCAGTCGAGGGGAAAGAGACTTAATGGTGGGGGTCTACTACAGACCTCCCAACCAGGGAGAAGAGCTCGACCAAGAACTCTTAGGTCAGCTCACGGAGGTAGTGAAGTCTAAGGACGTGGTCATCATGGGGGACCTGAACTTCCCAGACATCTGCTGGGAAGAGCGGTCAGCCAGGTCTGACCGCTCACGTAGGTCCCTAGCCAGAGTGCAGGACCTCCATCGAACCCAGGGGGTGCACAGCCCCACCGGGGAGACGCCGTGTTGGACCTGGTGCTGGCCACGGGTGACGACCTGGGAGGGGGCTGTGGGTGCTCGACCCCCTGGGCGACAGCGATCATCGCCCGCTGGGATTCACCATCCAGCGCAAGGTGGCAAAGGCATGCAGCAAGGCAGCAGCCCTAGATTTCAGGAGGGCGGACTTCACCGAACCAAGGAGGATAGTCGGGGAAGCGCTGAGGTCCCGAAGGGGAGGGGAGCCGGGTGTCCAAGGAGAGTGGTCGCTCCTTAAGGAGATGATCCTCCAAGCCCAAAGGCAGGTAATCCCAGCACAGATCAAAGGGGGCAGGAAGGCACACCAGCCCCCACGGCTCACCAAAAGCATCTGGGAATGTCTCCTAGCTAAATGGGAGGTGCACCCCCAATGATAAAGATGGGACATCACCAGGGATGACTATACTGCAGTTGCTCGGGGATGTAGGGGGGCAGTCAGGAAGGCCAAGGCAGAGATGGGACTGGGACTAGCTTCCCAGATTAAGGACAATAAGAAGTCCTTCTTTAAATACATCAGAAGGGGTAAAAAGAAGGTCCCTTCCGACCCTAGAAACTATGAAGCTATGAAACTATCACAGGCTTTGCATTCTCCCACACTTATCCACAGTGCGGTTTGCACCGACTTCGCTGCCTCTGTACTGGTGCCAATGCCCTGGCTCGGTGCAAGGTGGTAGAGGTCCAGCCCTACTTTCTTCTGAGCTTGGGCGAACAGCAGGAGAGTCGCACCCTCAGCCTCACGGGTCTCGACCAGGATGCTCTGCCTGTTTTATGAACTGAGCAGCATGGGATCTGGGGTCGAGTTTGTTACGTAAAGGGATGCACCACGTTCTGCCTACAGAGGAAGAGGGGTGTAGGACAGCATCCTCGGAGAGGCTGCCCATCATGTCCAGAGCCACGCTCAGACAGAACTTGTCTACCATGGCTTCACATCCTCCCTCTCTGCTTGCTGGCATTGCTGAAAGCTGGCAAGAAAGCTGTTGCCATACATGCAGGTGTCTGAAGCCCTCATGAGAAGGCTTGTTCTCACTAGGTTTTCACAGCCCAGTGTGGCTCTCATGGCCCGTCTGACCCTCCATTTCCAGCCACTCTTTGGGGAATCCAACCCAACATAAACGCAACTCAACAGATTTCTTAGGGTCCGGACATGCTGTCCTGCAAGTCTCTGTGATCCGTGTTATTTCCTGACAGTTTTGTGCAACAAAAAGGTACCCAACTCCAGAAAAACTACCGAAAATCCCTGGCTGAATTCTGGGGCTTTGTTTTTATCCAAGCAACAGAGCAAGGTGTGGGTAGGGGAGGGCTCAGTGGAGCTGAGTCGACTGATGGCAGGAGATCTCTCATCCAACCCATGAAATCATTTGGGGTTCTCACACCCCAGAACAGAATACAAGCATGGCAGATTTTATTTGATTTATTTGGCCGCCTACTCCACTCCCATGCTGTATTATGCAGAGCACAAAGCTCTGAAAGCAATAATCTAAAACAGAGCATGTGTGTGTTTGGACCCAGCATCTTCCTCCGCCAAACAGTCCCAGCATGTCCCCTTCTAGGAGTGCTTATTACATCCTTCTACAACCAACAACCCTATTACTTCCTTCTTCCTTTGTCTTCACAGAGAAATGGAAATTTTTTTACTTTTACTGAATGGGAGCTAATGAGATGCATCTGGTCAGGATGAGTCAGTAAGGCAGCTCCATCTCTCAGCCTGGCTGTTTTTGGGGGGAGTGGGGTGGTTCTGCTCCCCTGCAGAAGAGAGAGGCTCTTACAGAAGTCTCTACCACCAGGCAGGGCTAAGCTATTGCTACCTTCACCCTGACCAATGTCCATGTGGCCAAGTATCTAGGAAAAGCAGCAGCATCCTTTTAATGCTTGCCCACTTTTAACCCCTGCAGGGACTGCCTTTCATCCCCTCTTCTACGTCTTTTTCTCCCAGACTGTGCCATTGATGCAATCAAGACCTGGGAGCCACACTGAATCAGCCCAAACTTGTAGCAGGGAGAAGGAAAAGTCTGCTCATGTTAGGCTTTTTCTTAAGGCCATAAAAGTTTGGAGTTGTCGTCCTGAACTTATGAAACCTCCCAAGAAATGTGTTGGAGGGAGGGGGCACCCCTGCAACTGGCTGAGCAGTCTCTGGGTGTGGGTTGATTCCACCTCGCTTGCTTTGTACAGTCCGATAAGATTCATTACTTTGGGGCCAGGAGCAGCGAGATATACTGGCTCGTGCTCCTGACCTCTTCTATAGGTCACCAGCCTCTCAGAAATCCCTGGAATTATAAAAACAGTCACCAGAAGGGCAAAGCCTGCCACGCTGCACGGTACAAACTTCATTGTAATCTGTCTGGAGCAGCCTCCTCCAGCCCAGGCCCTCCTCTTTACGGTGAGTCTAGCTCAGCACACACCAGCTGCGGGTAAAAGGGCAGATGGAGAGCTTGACCGCTGGAAAAGCGTCTCATCCTGAACTGTGCAAGCAGGTATGCGCCTTGTCTGCCTCTCTCCACCGGCACTGGTTGGGAGTGTTCAGTGAACCAGCCCCAGGCACACCAAGCCTGCCAGCAGGAGATGCTGCTGGTGAAACCCAGCGTGGGACAGGAGAGGCCTTTCAGCTCCAGGATGGCATTTCTGACCAAGTCAGAAAGACAGCTAGGCCTCAGAACAGCTTCTTTAACTAAGCACCACCTTGCAGCCATCTCCCCACAACCCCAGCACCTCTGAGTTGGGGCTGTTTCCTTTCCAGATCTGAAAATTTGTGGCACAGATCTAATAAATAAATAAATCAATCACACCACTTAAAGGACCGAGCCCCATTTTGCAGACTCTACACACACAGGGATCAGGATGAATGCTACTCGCATGCAGCACGGTTTTCACTAGACCCTGCTCTGCCACTCAGACCAGTCACTTAGCGTGAGGAAGGTTGTATTGATGCTATTTCTACGGGTAGCAAAAGCCCCAGTGCTGTGAGAAAGGTTTCTCCTCTGGAGCCAAACTCTGTTCCTATGGAGGAAGAGGTCCATCTAAGACTGGTCCAATGCCTCCTTCACTGGATGGATGCCGGTACCGTGAACTGTACGCAGCCTGGCAAGGGTACAAGTCCACGGGGTCTCAAAGTGTGGGATTAGCTCATGTCTTCATCTCTGCACGTCTGGCTGCCAGCTCTACAGGCACCAAAAGTTTGGGGTGTTTCTCTCCAGATACTGGTCTCATCTTAGCACATCCAGTTCAAGGCACACTTCAGAATCTGTTGCAAACTGAAATTACACAGCTTGACTTGAGGCAGTTGTTCTGTTATTGTAAGATAAAGGTAATTACTGGGACACTGCGGACTTCAGTTTTGGGTGTTTTTTTATGGTTTAAATTTAAAGAAATCAAATAAAACAAGTTAGAGGGAATTAAACTAAAGAGATGTTCGACAACTCATCACACATTAGGCTTCGAATGGTTAATTAGGATGCTACCAGAACTGCCAGAGCTGTTTCTGAGTCTGTTTCATTCGTGAAAATGAGGAACTGATTGCAGGAAACAGCCAGGCACAATGAGAAGAGGTGGGCTGCTGAAGCCCCAGGTGCAGTTCTGCCAACACATCTATTTTGTCCCAAGAAGGCTACTACTTGCCCGGCTCCGACGTCCCACCCCGATGGTCGGCTGCAGAAACATCCAGCAGGGACTCCTGGCACTCACCACTTACAGTTTCATAGTTGTTCGGGGCTGGAAGGGACCTTACAGATCAGCAGGCCCAGCCCCGCTGCACACGGGCAGGAGAGACTGCTGGGATCATTCGATCCCAGCAAAGATGGGTGTCGGGATGTTTTTTGAAGATCGTTAAGCTAGTTCTCAACCTATAGATGGTGCAACGACAGAGGGATCTGCAGAAGCCAGCCCTTTCCAAGCCGAAGCAGCACCATGCACTTGACGGTAAGGACAGAAGTAATTAAGCAACTTGGACAGTGAATGTTGAGATGTTTTTTTTTTAATACACCTGCAGCAATTAACCCCTTCAATGGCAGGCTTAAAACACGCCTCACTTTTGGGTTTCGCTGCCCATTGCACCCTTGCTCCCTATGGGAACCTACATTAATTTCTCTAAACCAACCATCATCACAACCTCCTTGTAGCTGTCGGTCTAGCAGCCAGAATCAATAACCGCTTGTGACCCTGATAGCTGCCCTCCCTGTTCTGTGTGGCTGCTTATTCATGGGGATGGTATTTTCCAGGCTTGTGCTCAGCTTTCTGAGAAAGAACTTGGAGGCCAAAGTACAGCATTGTAACTATTGCTTCCTCCAGGACGGGAATAGGGTGGAGGAGGGGAAGAATGAAACCCAGCTGTGAAAAGGCATTTCCCTGATAACAAACATAATTGCATGAATTATGCACAAAATTCGCTCTTATTGTCCCAGCCTCCGATGTTGTTTATACAACCAGTGTACCGGATGAGCCTTTCCTCTCTTCCTCCCTCTCCATATCTGTCCCTTACCCACATGCCACACCAGCCTGTCTGGGATAAAGGGAAGCTCAAAACCCCAATGAGTACAACTTTGGGCAAGCCCCTTCCTCGCAGTTGTGACAGTGCATGACACTGTCAACCAGCATGATGTAGTGATCTGAGCAGCAGACCTGGCTCTGCCACAGACCATGCATAAACTTGCTTTTTCTGCAAGCTGGGGTTATACAGACTGCCACCCTGGGGAGCTTTGGGGTTCAAGGGGCGCAGATGCTCTTAAGACAGTGGTTTTCAACCTTTTTTCATTTGTGGACCCCTATAAAAATTTCAAATGGAGGTATGGACCTCTTTGGAAATTTCAAATGAAGTTGTGGACTCCTCTGAGTTGTAAGCGTAGGTATCCACATACTTTTGATTGATCACAGTTATCTTTTGGGGACCCCTTAGACTGTGGACCGCAGGTTGAAAACCACTGTTTTAGAGGCGAGCAGCTACACACACATTGCTGTTTTTCTCTCATTCAGCAAGGCAGAATATGATCAGGCACTAGATTAAGAGTCAGGAGACCTAGCTAACCCAGGTTATGCCACCCTGGGCAGGTCACTCCACTGCTCAAGGCCTCCATGCCCAATCCCACCCTCGTCTGGATACAGGGTTGGTCAGAACAAAGCACCCGTGTGTGCAGCACAAGGCAGTTCCTCAGCAGAGCCAAGCAGATCCATCTGTGAACTGCAGCCCAGGGATGCTTACACACCGCAAGCTATGGTCTGGCATGGAAGTATCCCATGCCTGGGTCAAAGCACGACTTCCCTGAATCAAGGGCACAATTCTTACCGACGTCAATGGAGCCAGAATTTCTCCTTAAGCTACTCATAAGGCCCCAAGACAGATTCTCAGCTTACTTCTACATTAAAATTGCATCCAGCTGTTCCTCTCAGCAGGATGCATTCACCTGAAATTTATGTCCCAACCAACCTGAAAAGAGAGGCAGCAAAATTCATAATCAACCTAAAACACCTCGGTGGCAGAAATTAGACACCTTTTCTTTTCACTGCGCCGATACCTGACACCTGTTATCTTATAAAGTGCAGCTGGCAGCAATTCAGCGTTAAACGCACTGCTGCAAAACGGCTTCTAAATGACCGTGCGTCAAGAGGGAAGGTACAGGGAAGAGCGCGGAGAGGGAGTTATTCGTTATATGACCACTCTGCACAAGATCCGGAGTGGGGGAAGCACCGTGCCGGTCAGTGTTTGCCTGCCTTGGGAAAGAAAAAATGCTCACCTCCTTTTAAAATCTTAGAGATGCTTCATTCATGGTTTGCAAGGGGAAGGGTGTTATTCAGACTTGGTGCTGTGAAGAACATCCTGCATTAGCAGTTATAGGACCTACATCACTGAGGGTCTCATTGCCACGAACGGCATTTCGCCCACTGGCTTCCCAGCGAGGTGGGGCTGTGAGGTGGAAGAAGTACAAGTGCACTGAGAGACCTGCCCAAGGTTATACTGCAAGTCACTGGCCAAGCTAACGATGGGATCCCTGGTCTCCCGGGTACCAATCCACCACTCTGTCACTAGCCTGCCCCACGGTACATTATGGAGCAGCATCAGACAGCAACTAAGGACCGGAGAAGTGGTCGCTCCTCATGGCACCACTTCAAGAGCCGCGTATGCAGCCGACGAACCTCAGCTTCAAATTAAACGGGTCCCCGGCCACCCCATTAAACAATAACCTGAAACAAGAATCCTTTGTCTGCGCCCGCCCCGTCTGGGAGAACGGCGTTCGTTATCCTGACTGCTCCCCACGGCAGCAAGCTGTATTTACACAGTGGCCACGGTGCCGTTACCTAAGTACATCAGGAAGTTGTACGTTTGTTAAAATTAAGTACTGAAATGTGGAATCCCCAACTGTGCAGCTATAGATTTCACTCCGCCAGCAGCACTGCAATTACTAAGCACATGCAAGTGCCCCTACGCGCATACACACACAATCCCTGTTTGGAGGATGCTTTCTGGCTCCGTAATAAATAATTCCATTTCAGAGGGGGATTATCTTTTCAGTTCATGAGCGGTGCGCACCAAGCAGGAGCCACAGAGAGGCTGGCTTTTATGCAGCCCATCATAGCTCTTACAGCTGTGGGGCACGAGAGGTAAACGTGAGGCGAGGGAGCAAGGAAGCTTTCTTGCATTTACCATGGAGGCAGGGTGTCAGGACCCCTGGGATCTATGTTTTGGCTCTGCTGCTGACTTGACTTCCCTCTTCCTTCCCCAAGGTTACAAAATGCATCGATCACGGCCTGCAACACAAACAGGTGGATGGTCCAGTAGACACCTAGATTCCTGCCTCCTCGTCTCTGCTGGTTTCTCGAGGAAGACAACTGAGCCCAGGCGATCCAGCAGACGTGCTGCTCTGCTCCAGCTTCTAGCTGCCGGTCGGACAACTGCAGCCACCACGGGAGGACATGATTTCTCTGCTGTTTAAACAACATCAGTTGCGGCGCTCCATCGGCAGTAAGGACATAGACATGACATAAACCCTTAAATTAACAACCAAACTAAACCAGTTATACTAACACAGGAGGAAGCCTCATGCCACTAAAGAACCCTTTAGCATCCATCAACGCAGCCGAGCTTCAGATACAGCCCTGAATGGACATATAGGCCATGAAGTGTAGCCAACCTCAGCTTTGTCAGGGAGGCGACGGTCTCTCTGGACTTCCATTTACTCATCTGCTGAACTGCCTCACTAAGGTGTTGAGAGCTTAATTAGCGTTCATTGAGAGGCCTGGATGCTGCAGAAATGCAGAGCATCTGCACGCACGTGACAGCCCCTCCCCAGCCTGCCACGGTGGGAGACAACCAGAGAATTCGCGGCAACCAGGGGAGAGGTTGCGAGTCCTCCGCAGGGCTTCTCTGCTCAAGCCCTGGCTCACGGGCTCGTCAGCCCTTCCACACTTGATAACTTGGGCCCCTTTGAGCTTGCACTGAAGAGAGGAGAGAGCTCGCAAGCTCCACGCTCCCAGCATCTTCCCAGGGACACCGAGGAGGGGGCTCCGCTTCCCACAACTTGCAGGACGTCGGCGTCTCTGCTGCAGCTTTGCTACATCGATTCCTACCTGAGGACGTGGCTGCTTTCTACTCATCTGCTCCCTGCTCCTCAACCCCGCTTTTCAATTTCAGAGTGCTGGCAGATCACTGATTAATTCAAGCTTGTTTAATAACCCTTCTGTTTAGATGAAACAAGCTGTCTTGTTTCCTTTATTTTTAACACTGTCTCTTGTTTCTTTGCTAAGGATCTTACTGTCATTTAAAACTTCTCCCTCTCCAACCAAGCTGGTAATAGGATGGAGAAAGCAGTTGCTTGGGTTTGCGTCTGACAACCATCACAAGTCCCAGCCCACGAGGCTGGGGGCTAGCCAAGGAGGAGTGGAGGGGGTGATGCTGTTATGAGGACCCCAAAATCTTGCCCAGCACAGAGTGAACCCGTCTGTGAGTCTCCTTCTCTATTATTACGGTGGTGCCGAGCAGCTGGGACGGAGGTCAGTGCTGCACAGGGGGAAGACCACCCCAGCCCCACGCCCCGTACAGACATAATGTGCCACGTGAAGGAGAGTAAAGACAACCGAGGCAGAGAGACGATTCTTTTTTGCAAAAATATTTATTTCTATATAGAGTTCTCTCTAGAAGTATAGTTATATAGAGAAATCGATATTTTTGCCAAAAAAAAAAAAAAAAAAAGTCTCTCTGCCTCAGTTGTCTTTACTCTCCTTCGCGTAGCCCATTATGTCTGTACGGGGCGTGGGGCTGGGGTGGTCTTCCCCCCGTGCAGCACTGACCTCTGTCCACGCTGCTCGGCACCACCATAATAATAGAGAAGGAGACTATATATATAACGAGGCAGAGAGACAATATGAACTGCCAAGGAACAGAGCCCAAGCTTGTCCCAATTTCTTGTCCGGTGTCTGTCCACTAAATCCCAGCACTTCTGTAAACACCTGCACGTTTCCTTTTATGCTGCCCTGTCTACATGGGAGAAGCTCCTCATACAAAGTTGAAATGCCACTACACCACCTTCTTTAAACCCCCTGCTCTGCCCAGCAAACCACTGAGCAAAGGGTCCTGCTGCTTATTAGACAACTGCTCACTAGGTCCGATGCAGCCTTTCCACATGGACTCTGCTCCACCACCCCTGCATTTGTTTCTTGAACCAAATACCTCCAGACCGTAGGCTCTCTGGGGCAGGGAGTGTCTTGTGTTCTGCTTGTCTACGGTTCCCAGCTCCTAACTGGAGCTGCTCGGGGTTGCCAGCAATACGTAGAGTTATAATACAACAACAGCTTTGCTTACTGAGGAAACACGTTTGAGAGTCTCAACTGTCTCCTGCCTCTTTCATTTCAAAGTTGCACTTGTCTGTAAAGCAACTGAGTCATTTCCTTCCCACCACCGGGCTATCGGACCAGATCCAGTAGGGAGCGGAAAACAATAAATCCTTCACGGACTTGGGAGGGCCGCGGCAGGACCTGCCTCGCTCCAGCCTTCCTCGAGCTCAGGACCCTCTCGCTCTGGGTCGAGTCTCATCTTCGTGAGCACGGCCGGTGCTGCATCCCCACCAGTTCATAGTGCTCCGCTCTACCCCGGGACTGCTATGAACTGGGATGAAGCTGGCACGGTCAGTGACCGGCTGCATGACTATGGGCAGTTCACTTCAAGTCTCAGCATCTTTATTTCCCTAGCTGCAAAATGGGGATAATGATACTCATGTGCTTCTGTAAAGCATTTGCAGACTGAGGGAGGAGAAGCAGATGAATCCTACAAGTCCTTGCACAAAGTGCTCAGTGCTGCAGCAATTAACACCACACACAGATTAGGCTGGTAGGAAGATTTTTGCGTCTGGTCACAAGAGTTTGTTGGGGGACCACAGGGGTATCGTTTTGTGCTCTTTCACAACCCCAAATCTCAGGCTTGGTTCATGAGCTCTGGCTGAAACAAGCTTGGCACACGTGCGGCAGAAGACAGGCAAAATTAGCGTTTAGGGCAGAAAGCAGGCAAAAGTCTGCTAAATGTTGCCAGTGAACCCCAGAGCACTAAGTGGCCCGCAGCAGTGCATCTCACATAGCCATGGAGAAAGTTTTCCTGGATCCAGGCTGAGCCTGGACTCATGGACTTCAGCAGGGAAAAAATTAAGCTCTATAATATGCATGATAAGGCTGAGAACATTTGCCAAATTAACCAAAATAGAACAGAAAACAAGCTAAATTACAAGGAAATTAACCTTACATCCTACTCAGTCACGATGGCTGGGATAGATAGCCTGGCAACGCATGTTGTTTATAGGTGGGGATGGAACAAAATGAATTGTCATGAACAAATTTGTGAGTCAATATTTTGCTTTTCTTCGTGTCACACTTCGCACTACTTGGGGAAAAAAAAATCCCAAAAGCTTTTTATCTTAAAAAGGAGGAGGGAAATGATGTCAGGGTACAGAGGATGCTTGATTTCCAACTCCAGCTTCCAGTTTGGGTTTTGCAGCCTAAGTGAAGATTGATGCAATTAAAATGGTGGCAAGCTGAAGACACGTCCCCGACACCCCTGTACTGAGGACAGTCGAAGAAGTTCCCATCTGCCTGCAGTTTCTTGAGACTGCCATGTGCTCCCTATTGTAGGGTACTGGCAAGTGCGAGCACCCGTCCTTTTAACGTAGGAACAGATGTTCTTTTGACAATTTGGCCATAAGTGTCATTACAGCAATTCCAGGGCAGTCAATAGCTTTGAAAATACAGCCCTGGTGGTGGCTCCTAAGCTGAATTAGTTTGCAGTTTTTCAATGACACTTAAAAAAACAAAACTTAACAAAAAACAACCAACCCCCC
>NW_017728935.1:8123956-8153139 GCF_001723895.1 Crocodylus porosus | reverse complement strand
ACTCAGGGAATGCAAATGTGTCAAAAACCAAATCTTTAAAGGGAAAGGGTCAATTAAGAAAAAAAAAATCACCTCAAAATATGCTGAAAACAGGTTTGAAAGCATAGAAAGGTTTTGCAGTGACGTTTTCCAAATAAAGAAAAAAACCCTGATTTTGGAGTTCCAAACAACTTTTCATACAAAAGTTGAAGCATTTATATTTTATATTACAAATATAAACAAAACTTACGGTTGATTCAAGTTGATTTTCATTGTTGCTTATTCGCCTGGACTTTCAGTTTCCAAAACCTTAGGGTTTTGGTGTTTAAATCTGCCTTCAGGCCTGAAAATATTGAACTCTCAAAAATGTTCAGAGGACAGGGGGGGAAAAGATATCTTGTCCTGCTCTAATATAGCGAGCACTGGAAAACCTGGCCCTGGGCTGATTCACGTGCTGTGTTTTAACCAGATGCCTAGGAGCTCTCCGAGGAAGGGATGATCTCGGTGTTCACTGTACGGCTTGTAGGACAACGGGACTCCCTCCCGACCATGGGGGTCCTAAACACCATAATCATGCAAATTACGTGACATATCAGCAAAGTTAGTGAGATGTTGATCCAAAGGGATGACTGATTGTGGTTGACCAACATGATAAATCTCCAAAGAAGTCTGATTTTCAAGCAGGACATTCAAATCCCTCTAGTCATTGTAGAAAAATTCACCCTCGCCTGCCAGGAACTAGCCTGACACTGAACTCCTTCCATATACATCACCAAACCATTCCAGGGTGCTAAAAAAAGTAGCCACTGCTGGCCCAGAACCAAACGGAAAGGGCCATGCCCAGCTTGCAGCATCACGCCTCATCCCACCCAAGCCTTTCTGGGACCAAAGTCTTGAAACAGAGTTTCCCAGTGACCTTCTCTCCTGGGAGCCTGGCTGGTTTTTTTTTTTAAACAAGCTACAAAACATGCTCCCAAGTCCTTCAGTAGCAGCTGCCTTTGTCCTTTCCCGAGGATTAGTTGTAGCACTTCCCAGATCAGCCGCACACAATCTGTGACCACCTCAAAGCCAGAAAATGCATTTGGTGGAACTGATGGCCCAGAATTGCCCATGCCATACAATTTCTACGCCTTGAAAAGCCCCATTATGTGAGCCCTTGCATCTGAACATCATCACACACAGAGCAGACAAGCAAGCAGGGCCCCAGGCCCTTGCTTCCAAAGTGTTTGCAAACTTTGTGTTGTTGCTATGAGATTTTAAAGCTCAAAAGGCCAAAGCTATCACTGCCTTAGTACTCAGCGTGGATCCTGCTCCCCCGAGGCTCGGTGTCTAAACAGAGTCGAACCTAGTGCACCAGTCGGAGAAGCGCTCGCCACCTCCGCCCGAGTTCATGCATCACTCTGCAGAAAGCTCAGCGCGGGTACTGATGGATGGCCGGTAAAGGGAAATGGAGCTTCTACTGTGGTGCCACAGTCCAGCCCAATGAATTATTAATGCCACCAATTTTTCACCCAGCACTCTCACTTTTCATAATAGGAACCCAAAGCAAATTATGCTTCTGCAGCCCTGTGAAGCAGACCAGCTCCAACCCAACTCTCAGGCAGGGAACTGGAGTGGCAGAGACCAAGGGCAGCCAGGGGCAGATTGCAAGCTCCCTGTGCCCAGAGTCAGGTGCAGCTTTTGAGAAGCTTTCAGCATCCTCCCACCCTCCCCTCTCAACCTTTTGACTACAGCCACTTATATCTCCCTCCCCCCCACCTGTCTCTCACCTATTGACCACCTCAATTTACATTTTAATTGACTGGATTTCTTGCGTGCACGGTGGCCTCTGGCTGTTTTAGCACTCCATCCAGGAAGAGCACACTCCATCTGCAGACACTTCCTCAGCCTGACAAAGGCTGTCCGCACCCGAAAGCTTGCTAAGAAGAATTTTTCCAACTGTTTGAGTTGGTCCGATAAAAGACATCAGATTTACCTTGTCGGCCCACGTCCTTAGACCAACACGGCTACAACCCACACCCCTGAAACATCTCCCCTTTAGGCAAGTGATGATTGCTATGACACGAGATGCTGAATCCTTTCCAAGATCCACCCCCGCTTGTTGGCACTGACCCTTGATGGGCAAGTCACAAAGGCCAGATGTGTCAAAAGCCCTGAAAAGAATAAGCAGGAAGCCAAGCAGAGTTCAGATGTTTCTTATGACTTAACACTGCCTTTAAAACACCTCAAAGTGCCAAAAAAGTGGACTGGGCTCTTCTGGGGCAGTGCTGCTACAGGGGAAGTTTGCATTTCTACAACTTAACATGCTAGTGGCTTCTGACACCTCCAGGCTCTTTCACAACACTCGTGTCCACACCATCTGCTTGAGCAGCACTGCTCACAAAGTCAACGATGCAAGCAGCTACAGGAGACCATTGCACCCTGAGGCCATCCCTAGCTACAGCAGGGGCGAGGTTAATTTTGGGCCCACCATCTTACTAGTCAGTGAGAATTTGATCTTGGACCTTTCAACTCGGAGACTCTGCTGCGCTGCAACGTCGGCCCCTTCCAAAGCTGCAGTACAAAGACGGTGACATGCTTTATTCCCAGCACCAAACAGAACAATGGCTTTAAGTTTCTAACTCCTCATGCCACTTCAAATCCACTGGAAAAAAAAAAATGTTTAATGCGTAACCAAGCATTTTCTTAAATCATCAAGAAATTGCCTTTCCCTGTTCTCCCCCCAGCTCTTAGGCTACCACTAAAAAATTCAGAGGAAAGGCACTGGCAAAAAGTATGCCTGAGTAACATTACAGACAGCAATAAAAAACAGCAAAAGCAGGACATTTGAGCAGAAGGTCAGTGCTCCCTCTTGTATTTTTGCCTTTCAGGGTATTTTGGCATCCGTATAAGCTACAGACACAACATCAATACCTCTGGGGCCTTGAGCGTAACACCCTAACACAGCCAGCTTCCCCGCTCTGTCCCCCCAATCCCAACAGATCCACTCAGTCAGGAAACCAAAATACCAGATGGGATGAAATCAGGCAGGCTGGCTAAGGCCCCCCTGAGGCAGCCAAAATGCTGCAGGTCGCAGTGCTCAGCGCTGCTTTTGTAGCCTTCTCAAGGAACCGGGCAGTCCCACTTCAGAAATACGTTGTAGTTTCCCATTTGAACAGCCCTGTTGACGCTTCTGGTTTTAATCACAAGATCTGTCATATTTGGGGCTTCCCTGAAAGCTCGAGCTTCTGGAGCCATGAGGATATTACCTGCTGATGCCATGAAAAGCCAGTTTCTGGCCTTCCTCCACTAGAAAAAAAGAAACAAGGAAGGAACCAAAAATCCCCAAACTAACCCAAAGGTCTTCAAGTTTTATTTTTAAGTAAATCTCAACATATTGAGACCGACTGACTGTTGAAGGCCTAGCTCTGGCAGTGCTTCACGTGCAATGTGGGGGTGACTCTGGCAAGGTATCACTCACAGGACCTTTAAGTCTGGTCCTGACTACATATAAGCTTGCATTGCTTTAAATCTGCTTTAAAACAAGCCTCTAGTTAAAGCAGTGCAAGTGTCGGGTGTGTAAGGGTGTGTGCACTGCAACCGGTCCTCTGCCTCTGTGGGGTTGGGATGTATATCAACCCAAAAACACCGGTGGAGCTGCCACGGCAGGCAGCGCCGTGATCAGCCATGCAATGCATTTCAAGCTCTCCCCGGCTGATGACGCATGAGAGGAAGTACCTCAACTAAAAGCCACAGTGTTGGATGCACTTAGATGTCTCCTACAGGCATCTATTTCCCAACTCACTAAGCCTGGAAATAACATGAGTAACCTGTTCCCAGCTGAGTCAGGGGTAGGTCGAGGTAGCTGTGCTTCCTCCGAGCCTCGTGCTACACAGCAAAATGAGTGAGTAAGCAGCCACTCACTGCTGAAGAGGCTTCCTGTTTTCTCCAGCCTCGCTGGGCTTCCTGACACAAGGTAAAGGGCAGTCGGCGCGCTGATGCTCGGTGCTGGCCTGGGGCTGCCGATGAGTGAATTAAAACTGTTGCTCCCGCTTGCTGGTCACAGCCCGTTGGGAGTCAAGACGGGAATAAGCCATTTCCTCTTGCTTTCCACGGGGTGCATGGAGCGCGTCCTCTCTGTGAACCGTCATCCTCCCTCCGCCTCCACCCAAGCTCCTCGCCGGAAAACCCGAGGCAGAAAAAGCCCTGGGTGAAGCAGTGCGGGGCTGAGCTGTAGCTCCCAAGGCGGACGTGTCCCCTTCTGCAGCCAATCCACGCCAGAACCAAGCCTGCTATGGTGGGCCCGTCTCTTCAGCTCGGGTGCTAACAGGCCTGGCTTCGCTTTCCGGGGGTTCGCTAGTTCAATCCTGAGCGTGGCCATCACAGCAGTGGCCGCCTGGCATCTACCTGGAGCGTGGAGACAGCATTTCTTGGTCCCTCCGGAGGGGCGGAAGTTGGATGCATGCTCAGCCTTTTGTTGCCTGCAGTTCTTAAAACCCAGGCTGCATGGCCATGCGCCGCACCCCCCAGGTTGCTATTAGAGAAATACCCGGTGTGGCTAAGCCAGCAGACCCCGCAAACTGCACCCACTGCCCCCTTGCTTCTCCCCATCCTGGTTTGGGTGAACCGTCTTTTTTTTGACAGGCTGCCCATGCAAGCTGAGCTCCTAGCATTGATTTTACACTTGCTGTAAAAGGTGAAAAACAGCTTGCAAGATGATGTGGACCTTCCCCAGCTGCGAGCTCGGAAAGCAAACCCGTTAGCGGAGTCATCTAGCTTCAGCCGGGTCCCTAAACGGAAGAAGCTACGGAAGCAGAAGGGCCTGTTTTGCCAGTAGCACCCCACGGATGCCAGGACTATTGCTGGCGTGTCGGTCAGGTGTGGGGAACATCTGCACTGCAGCCAACCCCCTTAACACGGGGCAGCAAGGAGTCCTGCTGCCGGGACGCTACGGTGGCTCCTCAAACAGGAACACTTCTGGCTGCAAAAAGCACAGTTCTTGGGCTCTTCTTGATACAAACTGCTGAGAAATATCAAGGCTCCAGCTAACACTGCTCTCCCAACCAGACGTGGAGGCCTGGCATTAGCCTCCTTTAAGTAGCTATAAGGACTCACGCTCCCCAGGGCCCAGCAACACTCCCGAGCTGAGCAAATGCTTATCTAGCACTCGAGGACCAGGGCTGGGGAGGAGGGGCAGCCTCACCAGGCAGCAAGGAAGGAGACTTTCCTTTCCTGTTTAGCTTTCGGCTTCGCATGAAGTCGTCTTCCTCGTATTTTGGACCCACCCTTGCCCTGGTCTCCCACCCTGCCTGGCTCGGCGCAGACGGAGAGGGAGACCGGGATCAGCTCCCACCCCTGCCACCGCCGCTCAGCCCCAGCTCATCTGATTGCTTCATTAACGAGCGGTAAGAAAGGAGCTGCCGCAGCTGAGGGAGGGCGAGGTGAGAGGTCAGCGTAATATTTACTCAGACGTCACCTTTCACTTTCAGGAGGTGCTGAAGGGACTTCGAAGCAGGCCAAGGGCTGCGAGTCCGTCTCCCGCCTGCTGAGGAAGCCGGGCTCCTGCTAACACAAAGCCCCTTCCAGCCCAGCTCCTGCCAGGCCTCCACAGAGCACGCTCGAGCGAACGGGAGACACAGGGAGCTTACGGGGAACCCTTCACTGGGGAAAATCTGCAGGTAGACGAGAGGTCTCCCTTCCAAGTGGCCCATGCTGCACTGGAAGTGCCCGTCCGCTGCAGGCCAGGACGACCAAGAGCGGGCAGGGTGGGTTGTGCCAGCTCTACATCACCCAGCCACCACGCACCCGCAGCCAGGAGAGCACTTGGGTCTCTGCGTGCCAGAGGCCAGGGATGCTGCTCCGTCGGATGAAGGGGAACCTCCATTAGCATTTTGAGCCATCTGCTCACCGCAGAGCAACCCCAGGTGCACCCACCCCGCTCTAACTTGCAGCACAACGGCGTTTCCATCCCAAATGAAGCTGACCCAGGGGCTTGGCTCTTGCAAGCTGCTGTCTATAGTCCAGCTACACGCCCCCCCACAAAAAAAAAAGCATTTCTCCCATGTGGCCTTTAATTTCTGTCCACTCCCACAGCTCCTCCGCAGTTGTGAGTGGGGAGCACCCCTCATCCGCTTTCCAGTTGCAGTGCAACAGTTTCTGCCTGCACGCTGGGCAAGCTGGAGGGTTCGGCTGACAGGTCTCGGCCAGGCTCGCTATCACTTTTCCTTTTGCGATGATCTGGACTTTTTTTTTTTTATAATGCGACTCTGATGCCTTTTATCTCCCGCTCCGAATGTAATTTCAACCCAGGCAAAGCAGGATTAAACTTTCATAACATAATACATTTATCTCGCTTTTCATTCCCCGCAACCACCTCCCCGTTCGGTTTCGCCCAAAGAGAGGCAGAGATTACACTGGGAAACATGAGACGGGAAATATCAGATCAGGAAGAGGGAGGCCACCTCTTTCCCAGTGCCCCATCTCTGGTCTGAGCATTTCCCCAAAGCGGCCAGAACCGCTATGAGCTGGCAAAGTTAGGCGAGCAATACTTCTCCGCCCCAATGAAACACAAGGGTGGATTATAACCCGGACAAAAGGCCCGGCAGAGAATACACAGCGGAAGATTAGATTAGAGAGATACATCACTGACATGCGCTACACTCACTTATTTTGTCTCACTTTATTTTAAAATCCCATTAGAGCCATTTCACCACCGCCTGAGCGCGTCTCGACACCCGAATTCAGACCGCGGTAGGGAGGCAGAAAGAAACCAGGTTGGAGACCTTGCAAGAGCACACAGTAGCGAGGGAGGAATCAGCCACTGCCAGCCAGGTTTGCTGGAAATCTTTGCATAACATTAAAATCTTACTGCCTCCCCACAAGAGCTATTTCTAGTAACGGGCAGGACTTGGGAAAGCGATGGGTCGAACATTGCCGCTCATCTTAATGTTCCCTTTTATCAGAAGGGACCGGCGACTCTGAAGGGGATGGTAAAACCAGCCCTAGCAGCTTTCCACACTGCATTTGGTGCTGATTTTTCTCTTCTTCTTTTTTCCCCCATCAAAAAAAGCTGTTCTGTCTATTTGAGTCTAGCTGCCGGAGCCCCCCTCTAGCGGGACGAGACGGTATTTCAGGCCCACAGCCCGGGCGGATGCCGTCTCCCGGCAAAGACAAGACCCTGCACAATCCAGCCAACTCCTGAGCTGGGAACTTACGATTTGGCCAGCTCATTATTTCACTGCTCTGCTGCCTAAGCCATTTTGGAGCTGTCTCGGTCAAAATTAGATTTGAGTTACGGACTTGAGGCCAGCGAAGGCAGGAGAGGAAAGATTACAGGGCCGAGGGGGCGGAAAACACAGCAAGTGTCTTGCTCAGACTGGAAAAGAAAACCGATCGATTGGAAAAAGAATCCAGAGCCGAAACAGCGGGTGCTAAATTCCCCGCACGATGCCAAAGGCCGGGCGGCTCTACAGCTTCCCCCCGCCCAGAAGCCTTGACCGGGGAGTACCGCAAGTGCGACAGACTCCACGTGCTCCGTTTTACCTGCGTTTCCGCCTCCGTCAGGAGCCCGACTCCCAGGTCTCGGACAAAGCTCCGGCCTGCGGAGAGGACCCCGCGTGGCTTTGCCACAGGTCAGCGCGGCACCGTGCCGTGCATGCCGCCGGCCCTCCTCTCCGCCCCAGTGCACACCCAGCTTCCCTTGACCTGCAGGGAAAGGGTCTGGACACAGCACCCCCTTCAGAGCACCCTGCACCTCCCGAGGACAACGCGCTGCCTGGCTCCTTTTGTTCACACTTTCTCCTCTCCATCTATGAGCCAGTCCGCAAACCGCGGGCAAAAAACTTTCCGCTACCCCAGCCTGAGACGCTTTAAAGTCCTGCAGTCACATGAGTTTCGGCATCACTGGGGGGCTGCAGAGAAAGCAGCTTGGAAGGCCAGCGGAGACGAGGTATACAGCTTTGGAAAGCAACTGAGGAAGCGGACAGACCCAAATCACCTCTAGGATGCTCTGGGCTGTGAGCATAAAGACGTGATGAACTTGGCCATCAGCGTTTGCGGGGGGGGGGCGGATTGGATGATGCCTCCCCGCCCCCGCCCTCTTGCCCTCCCTTTCTTTGTTGTCGTCGCGGCCTCCTAGCCAAGCTGGTTAAGAGATTAACACTCTAAAAACCACATTTACTCTAATTAGCCATGAAATCTTTGTAACTAAGTGAAAAAATGTTTCCCTTGAGGGATTTTTGTCCATTCATCACTGTTTGAAATGTAGGGAGGGGGTCAAAGGTGGGGTGGGGGGGCAGGGAGAGAGAGAGAGAAGGGGGAAAAAAAGAGGGATAGAAAATTTAGACGTAATGAATTAAGACAATGCCCAAGGGGGAAAGCAGACTCCTGCCATTAAATGCAGGCACCTCAAAGGGGTGGGGGGGAGCTGATTTTTTTTCTCCTGGCTCGCCAAATGGACGGTTCCTGAATTATTTCTAGTTAACAGACTGTAAACACAATGCTTGGGTCTCTTTATGGTTTGGTTAGCTTGGCTAGCAAGCCCTGCTTCTCCCATTTGCCGTGATGGACAGAAGTACATTGTGCCCCTGGCTATGTGTGCAGACAGCTGTGCGCCGCTCCCCCACGAGACAGCTGGGTGAGGAAGGGGCTCTGCAGGGAACAGGCACGCGGGCCCCTGCGCTGGATGCTTTCATTCGCCTTTTGCCAAGGGAAGGCGCTGG
The DNA here is from genome assembly GCF_001723895.1 of Crocodylus porosus. Classification (NCBI taxonomy): domain Eukaryota; kingdom Metazoa; phylum Chordata; order Crocodylia; family Crocodylidae; genus Crocodylus; species Crocodylus porosus. The sequence continues at coordinate 8,144,461 of NW_017728935.1, read as the reverse complement.
AGAAGAGGAGGGGAGAGGAGAGAGGGCAGGGAGCAAATCCTGCCACAACTTAGACCCATAAATATTTCATATCGGCAGAATAAGACTGAATATATTCCTGCCAGCGCCTTTCTTGTGTATGTTAAATGTGCCACCGCCTTCCACTTCCCCCCTCCCCTGTTTGTGTGTTTCTTGTAACGTGCCCATGAAATAAAGATTAGCTGAATAATCAGGAGTGTTTAGAGATGTGAAAGGGCCTGTCTCAGGAGCGCTCTGGGCTCAGGTTCATCTCTCTTGGTTTTTCCCCCCCTCTTTTAAGGATGCCCGAGACAGAGGGAGGAAGCAATATTTGCACTTGCTACAAAGGCGCCGGGGCCGAATGGAAATGCCAGGAGGCAGATAGGCAGAGAGCCGCGGCGTTCAGAAATATGGGGATGAGGGCAAATTCCCCCTCCCCTGTCACGTGGTTCTTGTTCTAGCCATAGAGGGGCCAATTAAAAGCGCTTGATGAGGGCAGGGTTTGAACCAATGCACGCAAGTGCATGGGGAAGAGTGGGCGAGCATTGCTTAACCCATCCTGGCTGAACAAAGATGCCTCTACAAAGCGACTCTAGAACGTATTGTGCCGGTACCAAGAAGCAGGTATGGCATCTCCTCTCGAATTGCCCGTCCGCACGCACCACGCCGCATCTGGGCATCGTCTCCCACTTCTAACCATTACCTATGCAGCCTGCTGGCTCAGCTCTTGCACGAGCGTATCCATGCTGAAGCCTTCCCCAGACATTGGATCAATCCCAAGAGACACATCCAAGGCTCCAGGCTCAAACTGCATCAAAAGTTTCCAGAGCCAGTTCTGGAGATCCCCAGAGCGCTAAAGCTCTCGGGAGACGGTCAACGGGAGACCTGAGGCAGATCCTGCAAGTCGAGACACCGCAGCGTCTACACCACAAACTGCTCCAAATGTCATTTCCATTTAGCTGCTTTGCAAGCCAATTTGTCATGTCCTAATGCAATTTGCTGAAGAGAGTTAAAGAGCAGGGCAGGAGGAGTCATCCATTCTTCAGCATCATATACCTAGGTGGAGAGTGCTTGGGGTCTTTGGGGGTTTTAATATCTAGCTGCATTTTGGAAAGTTCAGTTTCACTCAACAGCTGAGGGGCCAGGGAGAGCTCAGGGTTAACTGGGAGAGCAAGACAGAGTGCGAGGAAAGCACTGGGAGCCGCTATTTCTATCAGATCCGTGGGTTCGCAAAAGCATCTGTTACCTGCTTCCACTGCACAAACTTGTTATAAAAGCCAGGGGGAAACTGTGCAAATAATGATATCAAATACAGCTATAAAGGCAACGAAGAGTGAATTGGGTTACTTCATCTTCCTGCAATGAGCACAGCAGAGGAGAGAAGGGCAAGGTGTCTGCATTTGGTGCCATGAGCCATTTTACAAGAGAAACCATACATACAAGTGACTCCTAGGCTGGACTGTGCTTCCAAAGTCAAGGTGACTCTGCTCAGATCCTAGAACCACTCCTAACTCTGGTATTTAAGGCCTTAGGGTTTATAAGCTGAGACTGAAAGAGTATCTGGCAAAAGGCAGCAACATAGGACACACTTATTTTTATTTTTTAACCAGGGCAAATATCTCCACATTGGGAAAAATATAAGCATCGATTGTGAAGGGGGCACAAAGGCATCAGTCATTCTGTGGTAGAAGTAGGTCATTTGACTGAACTTTTAGAGATACTGATATCACCGAGGCCGTCCGGCACATGAAAGCAGAGAGTCGGCCTCCCAAAACTCAGTCAGGGTCCATCAAACAGATTCGTTCTACTAGCAAAATGTCAAGTGGTAGACAAGTAACGAGGAGGAAACCCTCCTAGAAACAGGACTGCATAGCTATGAACATTGCATCCTTGCTCACTGCTGAGCCAGTATCCTGAACACAGATCACGGAGGCATGATTTTTCCCCCCTCTGTCGCTTCCTAACCCCCCTGCTTTCCCTTAATGTTAACGTACTGACTTTCAGATGCTCCTTAGAACAGTGATTAAATTAACATCATTCACCCTGCCTTCACGAGCATAAAGTACTGGCACAGCTCGCACAGAGAAAAGGCTGGTGTTTGACCACACCAGGTTAAACTGGGGGCCGGATGAAGAGAGGACAACGGGGCCCCTCATTGTACGTATAGACAAGCCTCTGTTATGATAAACACGCATGTAACATCCAAGCAACTTCAGGGTTTAATGAGGCTGGAAACAGTCTATGGGACCTAGGAATTTTTTCAGAAAAGCATGCACAGATTCCCCCTTCCCTTTCCCAGCTTCTGTAAAGGGATCTTGCAGGATCTGGGACTTTCACAGTGGGGATATTATTTTTTCCAGGAATCCTGAGTGCTGGCAAAAAAAAAAAAAGTCTCTCCTGGTCAGTGGCAACTTTTGAGGGGTTTTGTTCCTTTATGATGCACTGCCTTTCCCCAGCCCAGGACTGAATGGTAGAGATTGCAGTCACTTGGATTTAGCAAGGAACAAAACATATTTACAGCAGAACTACACGAAGGGGAAAAAAATAACAGGATGCCCAAACTGGATTGGGAAGGGTGGGGAGGGGGACAGACAGAGGGGAGCATCACAGGACTTTCATTATGGGTCGAGATTTAGCTAGCAAATTAGGAACCCCCTCAGGATGATGCTCCCAAATCCAGCTACTTCCAGAAGGGCAGGTTCCCAAGTGGAAGGCAAACATGCTCCTACAGCTTCCAGCCTCACCCAGAAAACAACCCCAGGCTCTGGAGCCCTTCATGCCATGCATGCCCCCCCCCCAGCCCCATCCACAAGGAAGTGGTGGGGGTCCTTCCCCGGGGGCACCTGGCAAGACTCCCCCTTTGGCGCTCTCCCCGCTGCCAAAGCCGCGGTGCTGGGAAAGGATATATGGGGGCTCCCCTCATGCAGAATAAGAGAGGGGCAGGTGCTGGCTGGAGGCACCACCCCGCTTTGCCCACCCCGGCTGGGTGGCTTACTTACCAGACCTAAAGATCCTCTTCCGTCTGGCTCCTTGGGGGCTCTCTGCTTTCTCCCCCCACCCCTCCACCTCCTTGGATTTACGGAGAGGTAATCCAGACCGACCCTGAATTCATTGAAATCCGCCGCAAGTCACCAGCTACTTATCTGTATTCCTAAAGTCTCTCTGCTCTTCCTTGGAACAGCTCCTCCAGGCAGTCAGTCAGTCATTCCTCTGAAGCCCCTGTGCGGCTGGTAGCCAATTATTCTTATTATTTTTAATGGTCCTTATTCCTAGGATTCGCCCACCTAGACTTCTCCTCTACCCTCCCTGACATCAGCCATCCCGGGCTTCCTCTGCTTTTTTTATTTTTTTTTTTTTTTTTTTTTTTTTTTTTTTTTTTTTTTACAGTCCCATTTCCTTCACAGAGCTGTTTTTTCCTCTCTCTCCGTGTCTCTCCCTCGCTCTCTCTTTCTACCAGCTGAATTTCACAGTAACTGTGCACTCCTTCTCCCGGCTCTAGGCTGACACTGGAAGCTCATCCCCCCATCAGCAGCAGAGGCAGCAGTCTGCCTGCGAAAGCCTGCCTCCCTGCATTACCATGTAGCTCATTAACATACAGTCACTGGGGGTTAACTCTTGCTCAGCCGCCAGCTCCAAACCGCAGGCCTTCCCCAGTGCCGAATGCTGGACCCTTGCATTTCTCTCTCCGGTGTCATGCAAGGAAAGCGGCTCAGGGGATGCAGGTGCAAGCTACAGCCCTCCATTGACACTTGTTCCCCACGAACTTGCTGAGCCGGCCCAGCCACCCGCAAACTACCTTAAAGGTAAAACTCCAGCAAAAGCAAAAGGATTCAGAGGCAGGGCTGGGAAACGGGGACTGACACATGGGTGCTGCCCACTCAGCCCGGTTTGCAAAGAGAAATGGAAAGGTGGGGATACCGCCAGCCCACCCCTGTCTACCTGCTCCCTGCTGCCCCTCACCAGGCTTTGGGAGGCTTCCCTGATAGGGATCCTCTATGCACCTATGCCTTTTATTTTATATGCATGTGGACACACGGACAGAAATAAAAACGCAGTGAAAAATAGGAACCGTCGCAGTTTCAAGGCAGCTCCCGTGTTAGGGCATCCATTTCCTGACCTGGCCACTAGCTAGCCATCATATGGCAACAACTTCTGGTTACTGCCTGCATGGGTCAGATTTGAAAGGCTGAGAAAGGCTCCACAACCCATTACTCACCCTCTGAGCCATCCAGCACCTCCTAGTTACATATGTGCGTGTTGCACTGCAGAACAGGAGCGAGGAGATACAGGCATGGACCAGGGCCTGTGCTGCAAGGAATCTGAATCAGGCCGTCTCGGTTCTCGTCTCAGCTGCTGCCGCACACTTCCTACGTGCACCTGGACAAGTCACAACCCCGGCTCCCTGCTACACTTTTTCTCCTTCAGCGCAGCAAGAGGGAAACGAGTTTCATGCAGCGTTTGCATTCCCAGTACCTGGCCATGCCTGCACCCCCCAAAGCCCCTGGGTTCTGCTCCTTTCTCAGGGCGCTGGTTCAGAGCCCCTGGGGGTGGTTTCTGCACCTCGTATGCTCCTGGATGAATTAAAGGGGATGACTACTTCTAACGATTGTGCTCGGGAAATCCTACTGCACAGGTCTGACTTGAGATGCAACTGGACTGGATTCAGACCCTTGGGCCACAAGGCAACATGCAAGTGCTAGGTATCATTAACCAGCAGATTCCTACTGGGAAGAGTAAACGCAGACTGCAAGCAGCCCAGGGTCTACCACCCACATCCAACTCGACAGGCAAGAGGACCAGGAGCCGATTGCAGACCATCCCAACCCACACCGCGCCTGATGCAACACTCTCAGAGTGGATGAGCAATTGGGATTCCCACCTAAAAACTTCAGGCCCACCACAGCATACAAGTGGGAGGACCAGGCTGTAGACACAGAAGATCCTGCCCCCCATCAGACCAGCTGAAGAAGGGGCTGCAGCCAAGTGGTGATATGTCAGCGAGTTGCCGGTTGCCAGGAGAGCTTTGAAGGCTTGTGGTTGCACCGTGTTATGTTGGGGTATGTCTCTGGGACATGTAAGGGAGCGTGAGTGGGGTAATATTCAAACCAGGACACCACTCTAGAGACTGAAATGCTTTAAATAAAGCCAGGTCATCCGATTCAGATAACGTTCCCATCCCCAGAGAGGCTCGGAGGAGCTGCAAAACAAATTATAAAATAGAGAGGGAACCATACGTACAGGAACAGCTGAGCCTTGCAATCATCTCCACTGCCCTGAGGAGATAGCAGACAGACCACATAGCTACTTATGTGGCTTCTCCGCTCTTCCATATGGAGCTCCCGAACAATGCTCCCCTACTCTGAAGTGGGTGCAGGTGCTGAAAGCTGCTCTTTATATAGCAGAGGCAGGCTCACATGACTAGCTGGCTCTAAAAGCTACAGCCACACAGACGTGCATTTCAAATCAGCACAGCTTCTTCAGGAGCAATGGAGGAGTAAGATCCTGACCGTCCCTGAACAGGAGAGGCCAGTCTCTACTTCCCAACCTCTCCAGTAAAGGCTTTAAATCAATGCATCTCGTCCCTAAACTAACACGCCTACAGCCTATACCCCTTAGTCAAGGCATACCGCTCACCAGGTATCCGGGAATAGTCAGGGGAAGAGATTAACGCTACTGAAGAGGCTCCCCAGCTGCCCCCTGCCCACAGATCACATGCCTGCAGCTAACTAAAACCATTTAGGGGAAATAAAAAAAAAAAAAAAATCTCTTCCCTGAAGTCTCTATGCCTCTTGAGGAAGACAGACTCAGTGATGCACCAGAAAGGTCCTTTCCCTTGGCAGCAGACTAGACAGGTGCTCAGCAGGTTGCTGCTTGCCCTCTTTGGCCCCTGTTGCTTTTTCCCTTTGCAGAAGTGTATGTTTGAGAAGGGCAGAAAGGAGATAAATTAAGCCCGTGAGCTCATTCCTATTGCTCACAGGCAGTTTAAAGGTATTTCTCCCCTCGAGGGGACTACAACAGACAAGAAATCAATAGTCTCCCCAAGGAGAAAGCCACCCAGTAGGCAGCGAATTCACCTCTCTAAGAGGAGATTTTCCCTGTCTCCATGTTCCCTGTCGCTCAGGAAAGGATTTCCTTGTTTAAGCATGCTCCCTGCAATTCTCCAGCAGGAGGCCCTGGCCCAGCTCAGGCCTTGCTCCCCTTTCCCCTCAACTGCTTCACTCATAGCTAGATTTTATTTTATTTTTTTTGCACCGGTAACACCAGGCCGATGCATGGAGTGGATGGAGCAAGCTCCAGTTCCACCGCCCAACACCAAAAAAACCTGCTCAATATAGACCTCTCATAGCTAGATTGAGTCCGGGACTGGGGATATTTAAGCACCCTGAAAGGCTATCTACAACACAGCTATTCAGCTTGGGACAGGGAAATGAGGCCGCTCTCTGCACAGAGCAAGCTCTGCTCTTTCGTTATTCTGCCCCCGCTACATTTTCTGTGTCTTGCCTTCACAGCAAACGCCACTAAATCCCATTACAAATACCAGCCTTGGCTAAACGCTCGTCCCACTAATGCAATTTCTCCTTTCGTGGGAAGCCGTACAAGGCGGGTCAGAGCATCTTAATTGCTCTCTCCTCTTGGCTGGACTGTCGGCATCCTGCATTCTGGTTATTATTTATTGATGGCCAGTTGTTGTCAAGATGGAGAGTCTCTCTCCGGCTAATTACACGATTGCTGAGCTAGGGGAGCAGCCCAAAAGGGCAGCAGAGGAGGTCACACATATGATGCAGGTGAGGAGCAAGGGTCTTTTTCAGGGTGTGCGCAAGAGCAAGAAGGCACCAGCCAGGATTCACCTGGGGTACGGAGGCCAGGGAGTGCAAGCTGATGAATGGTCTGTTTGCCTAACCAGTTCTCTGGTCACGCAGGTTTTAGGCAACAGCAGCTTCATACCTGAGCCAACTACAGGTAAAATCCTTGTGTCAAGTTGTGTTAACCCATGCCCAAGGCCTGTGACAATAGCAGTACCTGGAAATTGCAGGAAGCCCTTCTGTCACTGGAAGCATACCAGGCTTTCACCATAAGTATTTATCACTAGGAAGAGAACACACGTGTTTGTGGTACACTCATATTACACACCACACACAGTATGTCTGTACTTGCATGTGCATTCAAGAGGTATGTGCATGTGGCCTATCTGGGTTTGATGCCAGCATCTTGCATAGATGTGCTTGTTAGCACGTGTGTCAGTGTTTGATGCTGTATTTGTGTCTTCCACGCAGGTCTTATTTGTGTCCTACATCCTGTGGCTCCGTCCACGTGCTGCTGTGTGCTAGTACTGGGCATATTTGTTCCTACGCCTATGTGTCTGTGTATGTGTGTACTAGGCTTCGGGCATCTTGTCACTTTATTTTGAAAATATGTCTCCATGTCTCTTTCTTGCATTTGTGGAGCATTTGGTGCATTGCTGCCTCTTTGTTATATGCACAGATCCACATCTGTGAAGCTTGTGTGTGCAAGCTGTGCATGTTTGTGCTTTCTGGACACGCCACACCAGTGTTCTGCATACAGGTTTAGATGTGCATTTTCTTCTTTTGCATATTTGCTTGTGTGGTCTGTTCTGCACACGTATACTAAGGGAAAACTGAGAGCACTGCACAGCACGGCATCCCTTTCAACAGTCTCGCATCATGAGCTGATGGCAACCTGCTTTACAGCCACGTGGACATGGGTGCCCAGTGCCTACATGGAAACTATATCTCACTTTGCACCAGGGAGTCTTTTCTCCAGCTGCCCCCAGCACAGTGGTAACCACCAGCAGAGAGGTCTGGTGCAAGTCACTCTGGATAATTTACCGGCCAAATGATAGCGAACAGAGAACATAAAGACGCCCTGAGAAACAGAAAGCTGTTTGCGTAGGAAACAAAACTGGGCAGGACCCACATAAAAAAGAGCCACGGAGCCATAATTTATGGCGGCGTCTCCCCCCACAGCTTTGTGGGAAGCTGACATCCTGGGGCACCAGAAACAGAAGCTTGACTCATCCTGCTACAAATCAAACAGGATGGTCGTGGAGTCCTTTATTGCTCCCCACAACCCTCTGCCTGCCCCTTTCCCCTCCTCTGCGAGCATCCCCCTTGGGGCATGCCATTCTGCTGCACCTGGCAATGGCAGCCCCGAGGCCCCGCGTCGATAGGGGTCACGAGATGCCGTTTATGCGCCGTCTCCCAAGCGCTGCCGAAGCTGGCTGGCCTTTGCGGGGCACGTGAAGGCTATAAACAAGATGCAGGGCCTTAAACCTGTTCTGCCCGTGCTCCCGTTGGTTGAAGCCAGGTAACAGACATGATACTTTTACCAGTACGGGGGATCAAAAACCAGGCTGTATCTGGAAGATCAGCTCACAAAACCAGTCCATACCCATAGCAGAACAGGAGCTCGGGGCACAGAGTGGTTTAAAAATGGTGGAACCTGCTCTAAGATTTGTTGTGTATTTGTGTGCGTTTCTGGTCACTTCTGATCTAACCTACGCTGCTTACAGAAAATGGCACCACTTAGACCGATTCCACCTCGGGCTTTTTAAATGCCTGTTCCTAGCCCGAGAGTAACCGAGCATGAGGGAAGTAGAAGGGAGGAGGTCTGCCCCACTCTCTGTATGCATGCACATACCCTTTGCTATCTTCAGTCATTTGCCCTGGGAGAGGAGGGAGTTGCTACCCTGCCACGGCCAGTTCTAGCACTTGCGTCTTGTGGGAGGTCAAGGCAAACCTCTCCCTGTATAGAGGGTGGGCTCTGAGCCCACTGTAAAAGGCGCTGGGGGCCTCATCACCCATAAACTATGTAACGGAGATGAACTCCACCTGGAACAAAGGCTATTAGGGAAATGGCTTATCATGAACGGAGACAAAAACTGTTTGGCAAAACGAAGGCTGAAAGAGGATGCGATTCGTGTCTGCTAATGCATCAGAGCAGGAGAACAGCTAGGTTCACTGAGAGGCAGAGCTAGTGCCAGAATTAATGGCTCCAAACCAGCCATGAAGACATTTAGGCTGGAAGTCAGAAGTAGGTTTCTAACCCAAAGAGCAGCATGTTGTGGGACAGCCTCCCACCTACAACCCTCCCTCGTTTTCAGATGGAGCTCAGTCAGTCCATGCAAGGGACCCGAGCTATCCAGGGACTGCACTTGGTGACCCATCCAGTCCTGTGCACCAGTATCAGGTCCAAGGGCTTGAACCAAAGTCTGAACCCCCACCAAAAATTTTAACTGCTCCAGAAATGCACGCACATGTATGAGAGGTAGATGCCACCTCCTGCACGTACAACCCTGAGGTGAACACTGAACCAGCAGGAGTGTGGGCACGCGTCTGCCTTGTAGCATTAGGAGCTCCTGCCAACACCAGCACATGACACAAGTAGCCTCCAAGCCCTAAAGGCCACAGCCTCCACGAAGCAAGGGGTGCTGCTGCCAGAGACCCCGCAAAGTGACACACGTGCAGCTGCTGCGTCACGGGGAAGCTAGACGTCATGACCCACCCGTCCTCCAGTTACACTCGCAGGCCTTACCCTGGGGATTTCCGGGGTTTCCAGGAAATTTCACATCCCACTCTGCGGAAAGGGTGGCACGAAGCCGCACTAAGACACAAGCAGGGTGGGAAGAAACCGTGCCTCAGAGTTACAGCACCTTCTCTGGTGCCCCCGGTCAGGATCAAAGAGCACCGCCGTGCTAGCTGCTTCTCACCTGCTCTCCACCCATCCGCATGGGTTGGGGCAGAAAGAGCAGCACCCCGAGGAGGGGCTGGATGGTTCCTATGGGTGCGCTGAGCCTGGGGCCCCTTCACTATCATAACCAAGAAAGTTGCCTTGATAGGTCTGATCCTACAGTGACTAAACCTGACTGTGCAAGGTAGGGACTGGGGCAGAGCCTGATGTGTGGAAAGCCTCACTGGGCCCCCCGCCCATCCCAAGCTATAGAAATGCTGCTTCTCACCAGGGTTCAGCCCCATGCATAGGTTTAGAGCATCCTGACAGAGCCCTGGGACCTGAATAGTGACTGGATAGTCACAGGACCAGGCTCAGAGCCCCCTCCGAGCTCCTACCACCCTCCTCGCAGGGCAGAAAGATGCACCGGCTATACTGTAGCTGCAGCTGAGGCTCCGGGCCATAGCTTGCAAACAGCTGAGCAGCCTGTGAAGCTGGGAGGCAGGGAGAGGGGTCTGCTGTCTGAGCCTGGGTATTGGCTTTTTTCCTCTTTGACAAACCCCCATGCTTCAGAGCACAAGGGTCATGAATCTCTGCACCACACACTCCTACACGTCTTCCCATCGTCCCAGCCCTCAGCTTTTCATACGCTTGCTAAGACCTGGATAAAGTGGCTTTTATGCCTTACCTCCTGTGTTTTTTTCTGGGCATTTGCACATGTGCGCAGCAGCAGGCATTGCTGCTTGGTCTGTAATGGCTCTCCCAAGGACAGGCAGACAAATCTCTTCTTCCACATGCCTGTTCAGGCCACTCCACAGGAGTCAGGGAAACACCATCCAAGAAGCCTGCTTCACAGCTGAACTGGATTTAAAACAGCTGCTGGAAATTGTGGGGAGAGAAGAGAGCACCATCTATAGGCTCCCAAGGATAGCACGCCGCACTCAAGCGGGGAAAATTTCATTCATTAATGCTGATGCCAATTGCTGACAGCTTTTAGCTACTAGCATCATATCTATCCAATGCAATATTCAACAGAGCTAATAATTATTCAGCATAAATCACTACAATAGGAGAATTGCAGGCAGTTATTTCAAAGTGATTGTTTCCACTCAGTTATTACCTGTGACAGTAACATCAAATAGTCAAGCCCACATGTACATGTGAAGCTGAGTGAAAGATCAATGGGAATAGAACCTGCACTTTATGCTATTCTTCCTCTTTAGAAAATCCTTGTCAAGTAATTTTTCATAGGGTTTTCTCTTCTTTTTCCCTCTCTATTGGTCATAGTATTTCCTTGGAAAACTGAAGGGATTTTTCTTTTCCCATTACCAATTTTGCCCTGTTCCTCACCAACACATACCATCGGCAAATGCAAGCTTTTGTCTCCACCCCGTGATTTGAATGAAGCCAAAATTAGCATGGGATAATTTTTTTTTTTTAAACTGAAATATGTTTTCATTAAGTTCAATGACAGGAGAACAGAACGTCTCAGACTCCTGAGTTACAGAGTGTCTTGTTACTGTCAAAAACACAATTGCCAGCAATTCCTGTGCTGAGCCTGGATATCAAAAATTGAAGGTTCAGATAATATGCCATTTCTAACCAACCTCATGAGGCACCTAAGAATAGCTCCTCTGTAAAAGGGCGCGATGGAGAGAAAAGGGGGAAATGCAAGGATTCTGCGAAGCGCTAAGAATATGTACTAAGGTATCTCTTCTGCAAAAAGCAAAGCATTTCTTGAGATATTTCAGAGTCTGTACTTTGCTAAGTCTTCATGCAAATGTGAATCTTAATCGTCCTTCCTGTACTAATAAGGAAGCACCTAGGTGCATATTTGATGTTTCTCTTCAGCTTTTGCAGCTCTACTAGCAATTAGTAAGGAGAGAGATCGTGTATACATGTGCGACTTCCCTCTACTGGCTACAATCCGAACTGCTCAGCTGCCTGTCCCCGACCTGATCATGCTGATACCAGTGGTCTTCAGTGATGCTACCCCAGCGAATAAGGCACTGGACTAGGTGCCAGGAGACCTGGGTGTTAGTCCAGGCTCCAAGGCTCAACTGTGGTGTCATCCAAAGCAGCAGCCTGCCAGCTTGGCCATCCAACGGCTGCCTGTCAGAGCTGAGTGTGCATCTTGCCATGTATCTGACACCACACAGAGCACATGGGGCCTCGAGCTCAGCTGGGACCCCCAGGCACTCCTGCCGTGCCAGCAATGGCAGCACAAGGGTAGCTTTGTGCTGCTGGGGAGGGTGGGTGCAAGTCTGAGCCCCGCTGTTACTGTGAAGTCATATGTGGCCCTGGGTCCTAGCCACAGCCTCAGCTGGTGTAGAGCCGACTAAGTTTTATGGACTTTGGAGCAGTTGCTCTGAATGACGGCATCTAAGCATCTGGCTCGTTATCACTGGCTGAAGCCTCTTTGCATCTCACAATTACCAATACCCACTCAGGCCCAAAACCTGCCTTCACTTACTCCCCCTGCAACAGCTAGACCTCAACGGGGACAGGAGGTCAAACCCCAGATCTGCCCTCTTTAATTCTCTTGCCCTGCAAAAGGGCTAATTTCACTTCTGCTGTGCCCGCAGACAAAACGCATGTGATGGTTAGACGTGGTACGCACAATTACTTGTGTGGGACCAGCACACATCAAGCCTTATTACCATCGTTGTTATCATCTTTACAAGTGTAGTCACCGAGTATGGCCACAATCATGTCGAGCAGAATAGCTTCCAGTTTGGGTGATTATCGAAGCCACCGTGAAGGAGCAGCACGCCAGATATCACCATTGTTAACAGGCACGCACCTTTATCCAGCCCCAAAAGTGTCCCTGTAACTTGACTAGGAGGCATCTACATGGTGCACAGACCTTCGCAATCCTTTTTTTAAGGACCCTGCTGCCTCCTAATCATTTGCACTCCTCAGGCTGCACATTTCGTTTAAAAAAAGGCAATGGAAGAAGCACAGACAGTCTTCAACAACCGCATGCAAGGTAGGAGGGTCCAAATAAGGGACATAGGAAGGGGCTATAATTTTGCTCTGAGTATTTCTTTTGAATCGGAAACAGTTTGACTCACACTGGGTAAAACTGTTTAAAGTGCCTCCATGATTTGGACTCCCTGCTTTAAAAGTGACAGGTACTTTGGGAGCCCAAATGGCTTTAACGGTCTGAGATTCATCAGGTTCCTAATGGCAAGCATTTTAAAGAAGTGCCTAGGTAATATTGGAACTTGGCAGGACATTTTGAAAGGAGATTTAGATGCCTGAATGACATTCATGTCTTAGAAAAACTCGTCTGCAAAAGTCCACTGGAAGTCAATAGGATACGAGCTCCAAAAATCCCTTAGGAGCTTTTCTATATTTTAGTTCAAGTTGCTTAGTAGGAGGCCTTCCCACTCCCCCAAAGAAGAGCTGAGGCTCTACTTTAAGATTTTTTTGCTTACTGTGAATATGGTTGTAGTATATAAAGTGCCACAGTGAGACTGCGATGCATTTCAGGCACACATGGGTAGCGCCTTCAGAAGTTTCCCTGCCATGCACCTCTTCAGAGCCATCCCACTAGAACCAATTTCAGTCTCTGTGGTCCGCTGAGGCTCTTTTCCAAGCCCACCCACGTGAAAATATCAGCCGGGAAGTGGGCAACTGGACCGAAACCAGACCGAAGCTGTCAGATGGGTCAGGAGTGAACTGGGCCAGATCACAATTAGCTTGGCTGAGCTTCTCAACGGTGACTGGTGATTTCAAGTGCTCCTGGCTCAGGGCCCTGAAGGCAGCACTCAACGCTTTCTCACCACTCAAACACCCAGGTCCCTTCCAGCCCTAATGTCTATGAAATGTATGAAAAGCCCCTGAAACACCCTATTAGGCTCTGCCTGCAATTACCCCCTTAAGCTATCCTGTCCCTCCAGGCTGCTTTCTGCTGAGGTCTAGCAAGCATCTCACGAGCTCCGACGTCTCTGCAGAACGGAATTTAAAACAAGGGTGAGTTTGTGTGTCTGAACAGGTCACTGCGCATGGGCAGAGACCTCGGGACAGGCTTTGCCACGTGACTTACTGAGCAGGGCCGGCTTGTGCATTCACCCAATGGACTGGAACTGATCAGAATGAGCTATTACAGGCCATTGAGTCAATTATCGACTAACTAACGAAGGAGTCTCTACACAGCCTGTGACATGAAACAGAAGAGCAGAGTTACTCTAGCTTGTCATGCTAAGAATTTACAGCTTAATGGATTTCCTCCGGGCCAGATCCTGCCCTTGCATGTAAGCGGGAGGCAGGGTCTTGGGAAAGGGTTACAGCAGGACTCAGGAGAAGGTCGCTGCTCAGCCTGACACCTCTGATGTCACCTGTTTGTGGGCTTCAGCTTGCTCTCCTTTCTTCCCTTCCCGTGGCAGGTGGCCAAATCCCCCCACCTTTTATTTGCTTGCTGTGGTGAGCCAAAGCTGAAGCCTCAGAAAAGGCAGTGCGGTCTCCCATCATTGTGTACGAGGGGCTCCTGCTATGAACCAGGACTCCATCGTTTCGAAGTGCAGCACAAGCAAAACATAAAGGCCCAGGCTCCCCCACAAATTGCCAGTTTGGGCAGTCTACCAACACCAAGAGACCCTCCCCTGGATGCTGGCTCCAAAAAATCACCGAGGAGCTTTTCTATATTTTTGTCCAAGTTGCAGAAAACTTGGGACTATTTTAGTCCAAATTAGGAACAAGTTAAGTGTGACTAGTTAGAAACACAAGATCTCCTGAGCTATAGCCACAATCCAATGCACCTCAGAGACAAACCAAATATGCCCTGAAGCCGCAGGCTCTGCCAAGTCTGAAAAGGTGGGTGTTACTCTCAGCAAGTGACTCTAGGGATAAAACTGTGCATTACTCATAGCACTCGCTTGACATCTCTATCATCCGCCACATCATCATGGAGAAATGAGCATTTTAGACCTACTGTCCTAATGAACACAAGCAATGGAGCATACTGTCAAGACTGACTGGAACTAGGATGATTATCATGCAATGCTGTCGCCTTCAATGGTCCTGTATCAAGTGTGTTGCCATAAGAAATAAAAGTGTTTTCTAAAATCCTAGTTGCACTTGCTTTCTCCAACTTGGTGTGGGAATCAAGATCTTTAACAGTGGGGGCAGGAAGAAAGCAGGCTAGAAATCCTTTTATTTAATGGTTGCATTATTGTTAATCTTTCTGCTGCAAGTTCTATAAAGCATTTTTGTAAGCGACTGAGAAATGCAGAGCCCAAAGGCTGCTTATCATTTCAGATCCTTTCACTGGATTGCCAGCACTTCTTCCCAGGCTGCTTTTTGGAGGATGAGGTAGGGTGTAGGGACCTTGACTTTCAAACAGATGCTCCAAACTTTAGAGAAACCCTTTTCCCTCGCTACAGCCCAGTCTGGCATACATAAGAAGGGAAGGTGCAGGCTCATATTAAACAACATTCATGCAAATATTGATAAAGAGCCATTAAGAATATGGATCCATCCCCCCCCCAAAAAAAAACAAAACAAAACCCCAAAACAAAACTACAGGTCTTTTTTCATTTACACTGTGATTTGGCAGAACAGCTCCTGGTCCAATCCATCTCTTCAGAAACTCTCCTTGACTGTTTCTGCCCGTGTACATACAAACGCACGTGCACTACCACCACATGCTCCGCAGAAGAGCCAGGGGTCCACCCCAGATTTCTGTTCACAAACAAATGTCTCCCCGCACAAGCTACCTCAAAAAAATGCAGAAAAGCCCGCTTTGAGTCATAAAGACATATCATAGGGAAAGATTTATTCTGTGTCTTTAAATTGTTATTGCAGAAAGGTCTGTCAGGTTTAATTGAGGTATTGGATTATGTATGATAAGTGTACCGAGGGAGTTTTTGCATTACAGACAGATGTATAGAGGACGACCTCCTCCAGCTCCTTTCTTTAGCTCAATACCCGGCAAGGGGCCCAAAGATATTGGGGGATTAATGTTACAACAGAGGGAAAGAGGACGCCTTTCAATATATTTTAGCATTTTATTTCACCAGGGCACCAATTAAACATTCCCTTTCTGAACAGGCTAGAGATTAAAGCAGTAGCAAGGCAGTGAGAAATCATCCCTTTGTAGCTCTGTCCATGCAGCTTGCTCACCACCTCTTCCCCTCACAAATGATCAAGAATAATATACTGAAACTGAGAAAGCACTTAAAGTAACTTTTACTGGGGGGTTGGGAGGGCAGGATCAATGCCCCCCCATCGGCATTCCCTTAATGAAAAGGAGGTCAGTCTTGGTGACTCCACAAGACTCCAACCCCAACCCTTCAAAGGACTCGGGATCAGGTCCTTGAAGCGTGTAGGGTTGGACCCTTCAGGTCCAAGGTCAGTGGATGATAATCAGAGCCTTTCCGGCTCGTGCTGGAGAACAAGTTCACCAAGCGGACCATTAACGGATCACGCTACAATGCCAAAATAGGACTTTATTCAATGCTGGGTGGGTGGCTTGCTTGCAGAGAAGAACGGCTGCACGCCACCCGTCCCGTCAATGGCTGACGTAACACTTCAGTGGCACTTGGCCTCAGACCGGTCTTCTGCACAGAGCGGCCAGTGCATGTCCATACAAACTTGGGAGAAACTCTTCTGAACAATGACAGAGCACAGCCCTGGTAGGAGCTTACCCCAGGTTTGCTAAGGAGGAGGCCCCCCGAGGAGGCTCATTCAGTCCCTAGGCTCAACTGAGATTGCTGGCCAAGGGATCATTGCGGTAGTGTCTGCGGGGTGGGCTTTATCGTTCCTTCTTAACATTAGATTCCTATTTCATTAGCAATGGCAACAACTTTTCACCAGCACTGAGTTGGGATGGACTCAAACTGGAAGGGCCAACTTCTCGGCTTGTATAAATTGCTATAGCGTGGTTGAGGTTATTTACATCAACTGAGGATTTGCCCCCATAACGTCCCCCATGCACGCAGCATCTCATTAACATGTTCCTAAGCCATCAAGTCATCATGCTCCAGTCCTTGAGTCTACCAAGAAGGGTTTCAGCTCATGGCTTAGCCTGGCCTGGATGCAACTTCTCCTGATTGCCTTGCATGACAAGGGATGGCCCTAGACTCATAAGGAATGGAAAAATAAGGAAATCCATCAATCAATCTTTGAACAGCACGCCAGCCAAAGAAACAAATTAAGGAAAACAGCCAATGAAGAGCTGAACGCTGTGACTGACGTTGTAAACAGCCCCATGTGGTGGGCAAGCTGTATGGCCTGCTGGTCGTATGTACAAGCAGACCAGACACCCATTTCAAAGTGAAACGGACTGGATCAAAATTAGACACAGCGGATTACTGTTCCCAACTGAAATCCATCTCCGTCTCTGCCAAGGCCCACTTCCAGCTCTTCTCTCTTTATTTGGAGAAGCTGAAGGTTTGAACAAGAAAGTTTTCCTTGGCAAAATATTTATTGGCAGCGCAAGACAACCAGCTAAATATATCAGCCCAGACAACGGGAAAGGACCACTTCCAATTACACACGCTTAGATATTTCTGTTACACTACTTCTCATATTTTCTGGGCCAGAGATGGAGCTTGGGGGAAAGTTTGGATTGGCTACAGGGGAAACCAAAGAAATAATTCTGCCAACATCTGACGAACTTTTTCAGATTTCTGAATGATTCTGGCACACAGGTTTCTTCAGCCTTCCATTTCCCTTGGCATTTTCAGGGCTTGAATTATTTCATATGGCGTCGAAAACAAATCCCAAGTCATATTTGTTTGTCCAGTGCTGTAATTTCAATTTCCACAGAAACTAAAACACCGAGCGCCTTCCAAATGCGCGGTTATCAAGCAGTGCTAGCTAGGCTAGTACTGGTGCTTCGTGCTTCGCCACTGATGCATGCCTGCGTACCATACGTGTCTTCTACCCTAGCCAGGGTCCAGCTTTCATGCTAAACACTTGCGTGCCAATACTGCTTAAATCACCCCTATAGCCATTTACCCTGTAAGCCAAGACACAGCTCAGGGTCCTCTGAACCCGAGCCTTGAGCGATCTGCCCTCCTAAAAGAAATGAATCATGTTAAGGCCTGGGTTGGAAGGTAATGGCAATGCAAGAGGTCTGGTGTTCAAGCTCTTCACTAGGGAGAGGAGGTCCTTGACTGTGGGAGGAAAAGAAGGGACCAAGCTGGCTGGATGGTGCAGCTGTAACACGGTAACCTGAGCAGAACTTCCTGGAGAGGTTAGGAAGTGCTTCTCTATTACGATTTTCCTGGTCTGCGATCCACAGACCTGCCGAAGACTCGGGAGAGTCGCTCACTCCTGGACCACCACACACCGTATGAACACGGCCCCTCTGGCCCTCACCTTTTCCAGACTCCCCCTGCTCTACCGTGGGCAGCAGATGCCTGAACACAAACAGAGATGGAAGGTGCGTTAGCAAAAACACGTTCAATGCACACCTTTACATGGTGGAGCAGAGCGTAGCATACAGACCTGGGGAGCAAAGCCTGCACAAGGGACCCCGTTTCATGTAGCTATCTAATCAAAAACAACACGCACAATTACAGGATTCATACTGGCATTTCTGGACTTTTTTTGGGGTGCTTATCCCTGTAGGATCTGCATCTCCTCAGCAATTGCCAAACCACGCCAGCATACAGCAGAGCTGCTGCAGTGGTTTGGCCTACTGTTACAGTATGGTTTTCTTGTCTTATAGAGGGCTATTACAAAAGCAGCTAGAGGCTTCAGCCAAAACTGGAGTCTCACTTTGCTATACAGATACAGCAGGAGATGGCACAAATCCCACAGATCTTCAAGTTTAAACCCTGAGTTACCAGTGCATCTTTACTAAGAAAAATACCCCACTGTATGCTAAACCTGAAGTATCTACTTAGTGGTATTCAGTAGTATTGAAGCACATATCTAGCATTAAGCACATGCTTAGTAGTTTCATTGAGTAAGGATGGAGTACTGAACTGGATCCTTGTAGATTATGAACTGGAGCCTTTTAGATTGAGATTATGAACTGAATAAAGATGAATTGAGAACAATGCTCATTAAGCATTTGGCTGAATGAGGTTCTGAACATGTAAGGCTAGGGAGGGATTGTTTTTTATTATTTGATTTTCTTTTAATACACACACACACACACACACACACACACACACTCCTATACCTCACTGATCCCCAATTTAGAGATGAGGAGCTGCAGAACAATGACTGACCTAAGGTCCCAGAAGCAAGACCGCAGCACACATGCTAATGGGGCCTGCATCTCGGCGTCCCGTGCCAGCACCAGCACCGAAGGATTATCATCCCTCTCGTGTAGCAAAAAGTAGTGTTTTCCATAACAGCACAACATTTTCCTCCCTCCTTGGTTTGTCACAGTCTCCAGTAACAGACCTTCTACCCGACTCAGAACAGGAGAATTTCAAGTCAAATACAGAAAGTTTTACACGGGCTCAGAGAAAGAAAGGAAGGAACAGGCCCCCCCCCCCACACACATACTTCCCCCATTAAATATGAAATCTTTATTCTAGGGCATGATTTCTCAATGTTTTCAATATTATTTGTACTGTGACAGTGCCTACAACCCACAGACCAGAACTACTACACCAGGCTTCATACGCACGCGTGATAAAAAAAGATGACCTTTGCTCTGGACAGTTTACAGCATAGCGTGTACAGATTAAATTCTGCCAAAAGGGCTCCAAACACCCATTTACTATAAGGATACTGCAGGTTATGAGACTATCACTGCTTCGTGGAGAGTACAAACTGATTTGGACTTTTCTACCAGTAAGCTCCTCTTTCTTCTTCAGTTCATTACAGGAAAAAAATTGAGTATTATTTCACAATGAACCACCGCCTCGCTTTCCCCTGCAAGAAGGATGCCGACATTGTTGTTTAGTCATAAATGATGATGAAGCAAACAAACACAAAATTAAATAAATCCGACTCACAGAAAACCTCCAAAACAAACAAGAAGCTTTAAAAAACATAATAAAAAAGACCATTTGTTTCCTAACAAAGGAAACAACAAAACCTGACAACAACAAACCCCCAAAACCAACCACCAACCAAACAAAACCTTCTTTGATATTAAGAGAGGGCAATTTGTTCTCATGGGCCAACGAACATCCAAATATTTACAAGCAGTTCTCAGCAGAGTGATTGCAGTTAGGCCTGATGCTATTGTGTATGGTTTTATATATTTATATACATATACATGTATAGCAGAGAGGTACTTCAAAAAGCAAGTAGGGTCTATTCATTAGCACAGATTATTTTAGTGAAATCTATTTTTCACCCTCTTTAGAGCCATGTTTTCTTTTATGTTAATTTTGTGCTGGTTTAAAGTTGAATTCTTTGATCTGCATCATCTTTAGCCTTAATTTTTTTTCCTTCTCCTCTTACTAGGGAAATGGATTCCAATCATTTGCATTTATTGCTGAGAATATACAGCCTCATCTGTAGCCTTTAGTCTGACTGAATTGCTTTTCTGCTTCACGAGGCACACGGCATCGAGGTGGAGCATGCCCCTCATCACTGCTATTGTCAGAAATAGCCCAGTCGCCTCCTCGATGTTTCTCTAATATTTATCATATTGATCATATAAAAATGGATAATAAGCAAAATTATATTACTAGACGCAATGATCTGATGCATCTTACAGACCAAATCAATCACTTGAGGGGGAGTGAAAAAGAAAATGGCTCTCTCTCAACTATTTCCAAAGTTGATTTTCCTTGCAGATTGGAGGATTCTCATTAACTGAAGCACCCTAGAGAGGGAGCATGAAGACCAGGTGTGGGGATGTGTGCCTGCCATGCCAAATCTCACTCCTTTGTAAAGCAA
>NW_017728935.1:8115799-8123856 GCF_001723895.1 Crocodylus porosus | reverse complement strand
TCTGTTTTTTTTTTTAAAGAACAGTCAGTCTCAGTGGTAGGTTATTAACATGAAGTGACCAAAAGAACTAAGCCAAGTGTCCTGGTCCAGCTGCCCCACACCGGCGCTACTGAGCAAAGAAATCAGCAACAACTACAACGTAGAAGAGCGACAGGCTTCAACACAGTTTGAGCTCCAGTTCTGTCTACTTTGTTCACCGCAGACTCCAGCCTGTGTACTACACCCTAGATAATGGCGGGGAATGCAGCAGTTGAATAATATGCTGACAGATACCTGAATATTTCAGTACTGATATTGCATACGCTTGGCCTGGATAAGATGGTACCAGCTGATCAGAGCTGTGATCAGATTAAATAGGTTACCAAGCCCCCAGGTTATCTCACTATTGTGACCACCTGCAGGACTAGATGCCAACTAGAGAGGTAAATACCTGCAACTATTACCCTGCCTCCCCAGAAGCATTTATTGATATACACTCTGTTAAGAGGAAACTTTTCCTGGGTAGACAGATGCTTGTGCCATGCTGCGAATGGCAGTGATGACTGCTTTTTTCACTCCAGGTCTCTTTCTATTCCTCCTCTCGCATCTGAGTCTGCAAAGTGGGAATTTTGCAGACAAAGCCAAGATAACCGGCTTGCACAGTGCCCGGTCTTTCCCCTGGAAGTGTCACCTCTGCTAAACCAAACCACAGTCAGGCCCTCCAAGCTCTGGCTTCACTTAAGTGGGCACACGTGCAGAAACACAGCTGATTCAGTAAGGAGGTGGCTTGCCCCAAAATATTGAAGCAACTGGGGCTGGTGGTGGGAGGGGAAGACTGTCAAATCTACCGACTGCAGTGAGGTGCCCAACTCCCACTGGTTGTCCATTAGGCACCTAATGACCTTGTTCTGTTAGGCATTTGAAAGTCTCCCCCTGAATGAGATTTAACAAGGTTGTAAAACAGTTGGTTTTAGCACATCGTTGCAGATGCTGTCGCCACCACTCCCACCAATCCCATCAGAGGCATTTCCACCTAGCAACAGTATCCAAGCTAGCAATTAAACCATCAGAACTGGTGGCTGTGGACAGGTTGCGAGACCAGCCAGAGAATTTCTCAATCACTCTTGTGCTGTTTAGAGCAGGTCCTAGACACGAGTGACAGGAACAAAGAGGCAGGAGGCAAGAGGGGAATTGATAAGAGAGAAAAGCTTGCCTGTGGATGTCATGGGAGCTGGCTATTCACACCCAAATGCTAGCCGTTTTCTCTGTAATCTCCTGTTGTTAAGTCTTAGGAGATGAGAAAGGAAGGTGTTCTGACTTTGGAGAGGTATAGGGGTATAAAGGTATTGGGGTTGGTCCCTGCGGTTCAAAACCCTCCTGTAAGGTGCTGAGTCCTGCAGACACTTACATCCACGCTGAACCTAAAGCACTGGATGCCCCCCCGACTTCTTTATGCTGCTGAGCAGACACCTTTCTCCCCTCACTCAAGGTTACTTGGGTAGTTTGAAGGAGAGAGATTTACAAATCCATCTAAAGGCCCAAGATACAAACCTGGTGATCCCTGTGGGTTGGCTTCAGTTAGCCCACGCACAAACCCTTAGATTAGGTGCGTGAGTCACAGGGTGGGATGTGCCAGCCTTTTATGCAGGGGGTCAGGGTTGGGTGGTTCCTGCAGCTCCACTGAGCTTCAGCTGGGTGGAGTGGACAAAGCCACAAAGCCCATTGCTCCTGCAGACCACTCCTAGACCTCCCTGATCATCAGGCCTTATACCCCTGTCATGAGAATTAGCTTATCTTCACATCTTTCATATAAACTCCTTAGCGTCTCCAAGTGACATTAAAGACCTTGACAGACATGCTGGGGAGACCCCCAATTTGAGAGTCTGCATCTATTCAGTACAGGATCGATGTGCCTGCTAAGTTGTGAAGCTCGTGCATCCTACTGATATCAAGCACAGATACTGAACAGCTTTGCTGACAGAGATGGACTTGGTCACATGCTTGAGCTCTGTGCTAAACTGGGTCATAGTAGAGATTTCCATGCACAGCCAGGGAGAGCCTGAGTCTGCATCTACCCTTTGATGTCTAGAGACACGTCCTTTAGGCTAACAAAAATCCTCTGGGGTACCTCCTGCCCATCCTGGCCTATTTCAGCTCTCACAAGAGTTTTGCTATACCCGTGACAGATGCTGCTCCTTTCAGATGGAAGCAACACTGGGGCCTCACCAAAGACAGATGAAACTGAGAATCTGCGGAAAGCAGGGCCAAAGGGACTCAAGGGAGGCAAAAAATGCATGGAAAGGAAGGAAATGGCTACTGTCATTGTAATGCTTCCCAACCCTAGCACAGGACTCAGCCCAGGATCTCAAAGCACCCTGCCAAGAGTGAAGGAGCCTTACAGCATGCTTCTGGGTTCACCCTAGTGTCCATTTTGCAGGCAGGGAAACAAAAAGCTCAGAGATGGCCACGGTCACGCAGTGGGACAGCAAGTCAGGGGAAGAGCTCAGGAATCATGACTTCCAGGCAGTGACTTCACTGAGCAGCTTGCAGTCATGGCTGCCCTGTTGTCCAGACCCTCCGGGCAGTTGCATTAAAATTCCCAGGAGGCAGGTTGAGCAGGAAACCCTTGTCCTGCTTCAGCTAGTGAAACCCTGGACTCCATCCCGCTCTCAGTTATACCAGGGTAAATCCAGAGTCAATCTGGGTTTGTTACAGTTAACCGAGATCAAATCCTGGCCCTCATCCTTCAATCAGTTTGCAAAAGCAAATCATCTCATCAGTGGGGCTGTCTACCCTACTTGCATGGGGGTACAGAAGCAGTGCCACTAGAAGAGGTGTAAGCGGGTAGGGTTCAGGCTGTATGATTTTACAGGGAGGGTTGTGCAAATAGATATAATGAAATAGCTGTTCATGGGCATATGGGTGAATTGCACACCGCCGAGACATGGAGCCTGCTACAGCTTTCAGATGTCCCTGTGACAGACTAGTAGAAAGAAAGCAAGAGAGAGATCCTCTGTGCACTGTTCTTCCCTCGTTGCAACTGCATCCTGATGAAGTCTGAATATATTAATCAAGGTTACCTTTCTTGAGGGAAGAGCCAGTGAAGGTGCCTTAGCAAGCAACTAAAAATATCATATCAAAAAGAAAACAGAAGAGCCAGTTATATATGGGCCTTTTAACAGCTGTTTGTAAATATATTTCTCATAATTCATTCTGTCAACCTGTGCATTTTTCTATTACAAGGAAATATTCATAAACAGCATTCCCAGTACTGATGGATTTATTTCCTTAATGAAATGCACACAGTTTATTTTGCAAAGTCTAATTGCTTGAAGAATGAGTGTCAGATTTCTTTGTTCTATTTGTGGCACTGAAATCATTCCAGCTCCCATGTATGACAAGCAGAGAGGTTAATGGAGCTTTTATTGCGGTGACTTAGTAGCCAAAACATCTTTTAAAAAAAAAAAAGAAACAGATGAACATGAGAAAAACAGCAGCAGATACTGGACTCTTCTCTCTGGTGAAAGTCTCCAGGACAAGTCACTTAAACCCGACTGGTCTTTAGTCCTGCTGACTAACTGGATAAAATGAGCTAGGACTGTTAGGGAAGTTCTCGGAGCAGGAAGCCTACATTACTGCGCCCTCATCTTTCTCAGGCATAAGTGACCAAATGAGCAGATAGCTGGATGGAACAATTTAGGACTCCTGTTTTCTGGCACATCTGGGCTTGCAGGTCTGCCAAGGATCAAGGTAGGACAGGACAAGTCTAGAACACTTCCTCAATTTACTCCGCGAGACAGATCTAACAATACCTATTTGGCATCACTGGTAGGAGTCTTTCCTTAATTAAAAAAGTGTTTATAAAGCTCTAGGAGATCCTCAGGCTAAATGTGCTATAAAAATGCAAAGTATTGCTATTACTACAGGTCTCAAGCGTCAGCTTTTTAAACTGCTACGCTCCTCGGTAATAGGGAACCCATAGGTTGTTAACAGACACTGAACCTGATGCTTGCAGCCATGAATGTCCGCACCCCTACCGTTTGATCTAAGGCAATGATTACTTTAGCTGATAGCTGTAGTCCGGTCTAATTCCCTAAAGTAGACCAGCCACTAAAGGAATTGCAGATCATACGCATGCAACCATTACAGGGATCCAGACACACACCCCAATTCTGCAACAACAATACCTAAGTCAGCCACTCAGAGTTTTGCATGAGTTAGGTAGCTCGCCATCATGCGCAGGAGAGGCCTTGTTATGGACTATGCTTTTTAAAGCATCACATAGCAGCGGAGAGCTCGACTGAACTCAGTGCCGGTTTTGCTCGACTGAAGCATAGGCACCCGGCGCGCCTCACCTTTGCGTCTAGGTAGGTCACACATGCACGTGACAAAACCAGCAAAGAGAAACTTCCCAAAGTGGGCTGAAGGCTCCTCCTCCTGCCCCTGCAAGGGGAACCAGGGGGAGAAAAATTCCTATTGGCTTCCATGTCCCCTGTGCATTAAAGTAGTCCTAGCTTGAGTCTCTTGTTGACAGTCGAGCTGTCAGAGCCCTGACACTCAAGACCCAGTTGCTACTTTATTAAGGCTGCAGGGCTAGATGGCAGGGTGTAATGTGGGTGCCCAACAAATTTTACCGTGACAGAAGATTTCTATAGAACTCCATTGAACGCAAAGACTCGTCCGTAGGTGTGGTGGTCACCCTACTGAATTTTGTGGAGGAGTCTAATCCTGCTATAGATTTCCAGAGGCCAGTTAAAGGAAGAAAATCCCCAGTCGGAAGGATGTCATTCCATTTACAGGTGCAACAGTTTCTTTCAAATCCTATTGGTGGTTTTGTCCCTATTAAACCCAACGGCTCGAGTGCAGACATTAAAATAAAGCCCATGTCAGAGGTTTTGTCACACCCATTAAGTGCCAAGCACCTGCTCCCCACCCTCTGCATAGCACATGATTAGCTCTAGATTTTTTGAGTCATCCCTTGCACCAGACCTGTGACTCAAATGTGGGTGCACCAGGGGCAATTTGGGCCCCATTTCCATTTATTGGCAGGGATTCAGTGCACTGCAAGCAGAACGGTTAGATTTAGGGTGCATGAGGGCTCTGTCTGCCATGTCATGATGCATAATCCTCACATGCAGCAAAGCAAACGCTTTGTGGCCTCATGTCCCTGCTTCATCTTGGTGTTGCTATGCAAGACAAAGCATTTGCATGGTGGCAAATGCCAAGCTCCAGTCTGAGGGTCACCTGAGTGAGAAGTGGGATTGTCTGAGAGCGGGGCAGTTCTTCCTTTGAGACTCGTTCCCCAACTTCCCACCCCAGCATCCATCAAATCTACAGGGAACAGAAGGCAGCAGTTACCAGAGAGCCTCTGTGTGCTGCGCTCTTCCCAAGACGGCACATGCACCCAGAAGAAGACACTCTCATTGTCCAGGCACAAAGCTTGAGAACCAGATCAGTGGGTTTGGGAAACTCAGAGGGCTTCCCTAAGCTAGGAAGGCCACAGAACCAAATGGAAGTGTCAGCAGACAGACTGCAGCCCCAAGGGAGCTGACTTGATGCACAGTGCAGAGCTACTCTTGTCATAGCATGGGGGCTCCTGCAATGCTAGGTCACTGGTACCGAGTCCTGCACCCCAGACAGAGAAGCTGAGCCACGTCCCAGCACTGCACGGGCTTTAATCAGGGCCTGAAACTCAAAGAGGAGCTTGGGAATTGGAGACTGAGATGCATCAACATGTACCAGCAGGGGTGAGGCATTTTTTACTCATGCAAGCCCCCCTCCAAGCCCTGCAAAAATAAATAAATAAATAAAACCCCCAAACCACTGCTGTCATCATCATACCCAACAATATAAAAAACTAAAGAGCCTTACTGAATTCTAGTCTCAAACTCTCTAAATCCCAGTACAGAAAGCAGACTAGATCATTCATACTTTCGAGTGGGACAGGAAGGCCAAGTGGACACCGGTACTTCAAACACCATCGACACTTCTAGGGGCAGTCTGAACAAGTGCGCAAATCTCCAGATATTACAGCAGCAGCTTCTCATTATTCAGCGTTCTCGAGCCATGTAAAAAGAAGGCGAACCCTTACTCCCGACCCAGCTTGGGACATGGATAGTGACAGTAGCATTGTTAGAGAGCCTCCACAAAAATGAAACGGCGTGCCGGTGCAGCCGGCGGTGGGTCACTTCAGCCAGGGGAGATGCAGAGCCCTGGCTTTCCGACAAGCGGACCTTAAAGATCCCCAGGCACCGTTCACAGGGATGCTGGCTCTGAAGTCCTGAGCAAGCTGCACCTCACATCATGATATTCTGCCTCCCTAAATGTCCCCCTGTTCTCAGGCCTGCATAGGATTTTCTTTATTGTCTGAAATTTTGGACAGTGTCGTTCAATCGCTGCATCTCGACTTGGAGGCAGCTGCATCATAGGCACAAGTCTTGGGAAAGGTATTAGGATCTTCCAGGGCAAAAGGTGACAAAGGAACAATGTCAGCTCCTTTCTTCCAGGAGCACTGTAACAAAGCTGCCCCGGCATGTCACTCCAGGACGATCCAGCGCTGTGCGACTGCTTTCTACCGACCTTATATTTCTGGCAGCTGAACCAATAGATCGGGATGTGGCAGGAGGAGGATTTTGGGTTTTCTTCCCACCCTCCCTGCAAAATCTGGGGAGGCCAGGCCTTGCAACGCAGCGACAACCATGAAGCTCCTAACCAGCCATGGATTAGTTACGCTATTAAATCAAATCATGTAACGTTCACAGAGCTGTGAAAAGTCTGAACCAGGAGGCTAGTCGGGTGAATAGTTTAAAAACGTTTTCTCCAGCTAAACACAGAGGCTAATGGCACAGGGAGCTGGTGGGAGAGGCATGACAAAGAGAGAGCACTTCCCATGGACCCTGCTTGGCACTGGCAGCAGCAGGTTTCTGCGGACTTGTTTGGTTTAATCACTGCATGGTAATGCCCACACTTCCCCACGAGGAACATGCTTCAGGCTAATAAAGGGGCCAGCAGCCGATTTAAGTTAAACAGCCATAGGGTGCTATAGTGATGCTAGAGGATGAGTCAACCCACTTGGCTGGCAGATGCTGAACAAGTCCGGAGACATGCAAATGAATAAGTTTGATCCAGATAAGATCTCCCCGCTGGCAGGGAGCAGTGTCAGGAGCTCTGGGAAGCACCGTGCTCTCAAGCTGCCACCGCTCTGCCAGCGCTGCCGGGTTTTGTTGCCGACACGCGGGGAGCTGAGTGTTTTGCTCTCTTTCAAGCTGTGCGCAGGCCTTGTCGGAGTCTGATTGCACTGCGGCTTTGATGGCAGACGGGGCCCAGCCACCTCCCGTCGCTGCGTGGTGTCATCTGCATACATGCAAGTCCTGGCCTTCATGCAAAAATAGGCAGCTCGTTAATGAGCATCACAGAGCCGCAGCCCCCAGAGTTGAGCCCTGGGGAACGCTTAGCGCTAAGAAGGGAATCAATGTGGTTAATAGCCACTTCCTGTTCGCAGCAGGAGAGGTAGGGCTGGGACTCACGTGGCCTCCTTCGGAGAAAAGACCAGAGGGCTACTGTGCATTAAACAGCCCGGTATTTACATTGGCAAAGAAGCGTCTGTTTGTTTTATCTTCTGTCTAAATCCAGCAAGGCAGACGCTGACTGTAAGTGAAAAAGCCAGGTGTTGCATGAGATGCTTTAAAAAGCAAAAGGGAAAGTCCCCGCAGGGTGGAAAGAAGAGCACAGTTGTATTCCCAGATGTTTAACAGGAGCTGTGTTACATTGGGTGCTGAGGGCCAGGGGGAACCTGCCTTGCATCTACATCACAGGCTAACATGCACAAGCCTTTGCATTCAGGGCATTGCAAGGGGCAGAAAGGTAGCCCTTTGACCACTTATTCATCTCTAGAGCTGGTGGCTAATCACTTGACAGAGCTTTCTTCCCCCCCGTAAAAATCAGAAGTCACTGCATCCTCAAGACACCCTTTCCGTGAGAAATGGTCAGGTTTTTCACAGATTTCTTGACCTTGGACCCACCCCGAAAGGTTTTAAACCATTGAAGCATTTGGTTTGACGTTCCTAAACAAGAGGCGT
>NW_017728935.1:8079339-8115494 GCF_001723895.1 Crocodylus porosus | reverse complement strand
GTTCTGCTGCTGCTCTTCAGACCCTGTGCCATTTATTTTATTTTACTGGTGAGAAGGGATTGCATTTGCACATTTTTCATGAGAAAGAGAAGCGTTGTTTAAAAAACACCACACATGCGCCAGCACTGGCCGAGGGGAGAGAGCAGCGCTCAAGGACCTAATGTGGAGACAGACGCTGGTTGCTCTCCCTCATTGGAATGGCTTGTATAAACAGGCGTGTAATTTTTGGCTCGGCCACTCTCCTGTGTGCCAGGGTCCATGCTGAGCTCATGGGCCTTGCTACTCTCACGAAGGCTGGTAACAGTCACAGATTTGGGAAGCAGCTTGATAGAAAGGAGCAGGCAGTGGGGACGGTTGCAGTTGCCATCTATTGTAAGCCATCTGCCCGCTGGAGATCTGCTGATATGGGGGTGGGCGCACAGATCTTGACTGGCTGCTTTGTCTCAGTTTTAGCCTACAGAAACTCCCATTGCAACCTGGGCTGTCTCTCAACATGCAAGATGTTGGCACAGCTCACCTGATCCGTGCCAAGTTGGGGTGGGGGATTTAGGATCTATTTCTCCCTCCCCTAGCTCCCTTCATTCATTATCCGGAACAAAGCTGCAAAAGACAAAAACACATCTGGCGACTTAATGGACAGCACGAAGTGGGAGAAATTTATCCTTTGCTTTGGACTCTCAAAAAACGGCAGAACAACGCAGCCGCTGAAATAAATGTGCGATGACGGAAGGCATAAGCACGTTTGACAGGATGGCTTTAAAGTGCACCCCTGTTTATACAAAATGTGCGCCGTACGGAGCCTGACAGGCCCTCAGTGAAGCAGCCTGTGATAAATCCACAGCAAACAGGCACCAATCTCCCTTAGGAGGAAGGTTTTCCTACAACACCACAGCCTACCTCCATCAGGCATCCCACCCGCAGCACACCCCGAGACCTGTAGGAATGGGCTCCTGTCTCCAAGCAAGGCAGCTGGGCAGAGCACTAGTTTCTTTCCCTTGTCCTGCTCCTCAGGCCCTTTTCCAGGGAAAAAGCAAATGAATGATTTATGGTCAAAACCAGTGTCAATAGGAGGTAGCCACCTGGCTCACCCTGGCACTTCCGTAAAACCCGCAGGGCACCAAACTACGTAAATCTCTTTCTAAAAATGCTCCACGAGTCAAGGGTTAAATAGATCCTCTGCAAGGGTTAAATAGATCACCTGCAAGCCACTACTGCAACCTCCTGAAGAACATGTTAACCACATACTGACTCTGCTTCCTTCTCTCGGCCGTTTAAATCCCCTCACCCTTCTCCCGAAGGAAACCAACCTTTAAAAGTTAATTTTACTGCACTTGAACGGACTCCCCTCCCCAAAGAGGTGAGGGCCTTTGCCAAATGCTCCCCCCTAGGCTTACTTGTGAAAAAATCAAGAGTCACTCCATGAAAAAGTCAAGGGAATTACATCAGCAAGAGCCAGGGCATAATTTAGTCCAACAAAATTAAGACGAGTCCATCCAGGACTTCACACCTGTTCACTGCTTCCTGCTCTGAGGAACCTCCCTGAGCCACGAGTTCTTTTTAATGATACTAAAGGTTAATTAATGATTTTTTAGCCCTAGTGATCAACAAGGCTTTTATGAAAAACCCTGCTGACCCAGACCCTGAACTATTTGGCCTGCTGATACTCATCATTCAGGTGGAGCTTGATTTCCTAAGCGCCTCAATAGATGCCGACAGACACTCAGCTCCAGGCAGGATAGGGCTGTCACATAATAAGGTTAGAATAATGCTCCTGTAGTCGCTTTTATCTTTTTTGGCTCTGGCCCTGTATGAGTTATTGTTCAGTCGAAGCCAATCTTACCTTGGCGGCATCATATCATATCAAAATATGGACGTGGCAAGCACAATACCCAAACAAAAGATTATTACAGTGATGACTGACAACACAGTTTGGCAAGTTGTGCAGGGATACTACTGTTCAGCGACTGTAAATCATCAGTGCAGTGGACTTCAATCACAATACAATGACTTAACCACATATATTTGCAGTCAAACGCATTCTAGTGCCCATGCAGTATACACAGAGCATGCAGAAGGGGTAAAAACAACAGATGCAAGATCACACACACACACTCAAAGCAAAACCAGCCTCAGCTTTCCTGACTCCAGTGGAGCTACACCAGTTATATCAGCTAAGAATCTGTAAAACCTGAGCGCTGCTAAAAAGCCACGGCTCCAGCCACACACAAGCCTACAAACCATGGTTGAGATGGAGGGCAAAGGCTCTTTAACAGCAGTAGGGGACTTTCTGAATAGATATACAGGATTAACACTTAGAAGGTTACAGACACTGTCCTGTGGGCTTGATTCTCCCACACCTCTCTACCCCCATCCCAGCTGCAACCTTTTTTTTGTTTAACCAGTGAAAAGTCAAAGCAGAACAGATGTGAAAAAATGCCACTCTTTCTTGGCATCATTTTGCATCTGCTTTCACAGACGTTCCCCGTGGTCTGCATCTTGAATGCAGCCTGCTCCATGCAAGGGAATAGGCCTGGCAGTGGTAGCAGGAAAAGACAAGACACTCACCTGAACACGGTGTAAACCATGCTCGTTAGAAGAGCAGCCTTCCATAGCTACTTGCACCTCATTTAGTCTCTCTGCCTGGTTTCAGAGAACACCTTTAATAGCCACTTTGAAGACGCTCTGTCATTAGGGGCTGCTTGAGCAGTTTTAAATTGAGAGCCCCTAGTTAAGTTGGACTGATTATTATGCAGTTAGTTGGACTACAGTCTTGCTACAAGATAGAAGGTGAGGCTTAAGGATGCCCTGAACTTAACCAATATGCACACAGCCAGTGTTTGTTACAAAGGTAAAGATTTTGGGGGTGATCTTTTTTACTGGTGATGTTTATCATCACCCAAAAGATCCTTGCTTCACATCAGTCCCAGGCCATCACAGCTGCAAATCACTCCAATGTGACAATGATGAGCCACTGGGAAAAAACCCGGCAGCAGCACTAGACTATGCAGTTGAGCAAATTAAGCACTTACCCATTATGTGAGAAAGTGGGGTATGTTATGGCAGTTTCAGAGGAAAGGGGCTTTAGGCTGAGGTTTTCCATTCACCCTAACCCAGATACTTTGGGTGGCTCTGAGAAACATTCACCTTGATGTAATCAAACTGGACCGCAGGTGAAGACCCAGGCATTAAAAAAAAAAAAGTCACCCAAAAGACACCCAGTGACCTCAGTGGGACACGGTCTTGCCTCAGGGGGGTGGGGGACCCAGTCCTGTCTGCTTGCCTTGATTTGATCCCAGAGCTCCCAGTAGCCCGATTTGCAAGCCCTGTATTTCTCCAGACACTCTGGATGCATACCTGGGGTGAAAATGAAGGGCCTGAGACAGAAACCATGCAGAACGTCCTCTTCTTGCTCCTCGCTCAGACACCAAGCATCGCCTCACCTCCACTCTTTGACCCGTGGGAGGAAAGCAGATCAACCAGCGGGCAGCAGGAGCTGGCAACATAACACCCCATATCCCTTTCCCCTGGGCTGGTTTTAGCAAGAAACACAGTCTCAGTGTTGACCCAGGCTTACCTCACTTTACCAGGCCGCAGAGGCACACATCCTCTTCTCCAGCTCCCTCTTCTTGGCTCGGACACAAGGACGCACCACCCCAAAACCCCCTTTCTCAGTCCTCATCTCTCCCAGCCTCAGCCAGGACCCTGCTTTGCTCCAGCTCCATCAGGCAGCCGTGTGACACCCAGCCCGCTGAGCCTGCTGAACTCATCCCTGCCCTTCACAAGCACCGCAGGGACCACACGTGGCTGCTGTGCTACTGCCCGGGGCTCTGCAGACCCACATGCACTCGAAGGCACCTGTTGTGCTCTGACTAGAGCCGTTTCAACCCAAAGGCCAAAGCTCAAAGGTACCCTAGAGCCTGACCTCTCTGGTTACTGCCCTGCAAGGCAACGCTGACTGCCAGGCAGCATGGAAGCCCTCATCTGCCATCGCTGCAATGTCTCTGCTTGCACAGAAAGCCTGTCTAGGGCTGTTCATCCCACAGCCACCTGGCATGCCTGCTATTATTCAGTTATTTTTATCTTAACACAAAGGACAGGAAGAAAGCATGCAAGAGTGTGTCTCCTGGTTTTATTTTTTCGGGCCCGCTGTTCCCTGCTGGCATTTCATGCTGTCCACACACCCCTCCTAGCCTGACTCATTTTGCTGCTTCTAAATTTCTCTGTTTCCCCCACTTTTGTTAGTGTTTCACTGCCATTAATGACAAGCCTGAAACAGCACCATTTCTCAGGCCCCTTCCCAGCTGCTCACCTAACCTGGGCAGAGGGCCGTCAAACTCAGGCCTCCACTGCATGGAAAAAGGATGGACACGATGAACAGCAGGGTTTCGCTATGCCAGAAAGGACCTGTGTACCATGCAGGTTGTAGCTGATACATTTTATAGGCTGCCCACCTTGCCTGGAGGGGTCTGAACCTGCATGTCTCACTCCCCAGCAAGCGTCCTAGCCAGCAAGCCTTGGGCTAGGCAGAGCCCAGAGCACCTCAGGCTCTAACTTAGTCCTTATTTCAGGAAACAAGGGTTATGCAGTTCTTATTCAGGCTACCAGCAAGGGCCAAGATCTTCGAAGGCAGCCGGTGATTTCAGAGGCCTCTGTATTCGGACATCCAGTTTCAGGCATCTTAAAGGGGCCTGTTTCTTGTGCGCAGGACTTTGACAACCAGGCAGGCCCCTTTAAGGTGCCAAAAATGCTGCACCAGAAATGGAGATGTCTCAAACAGGTGAGTCACTTAGCCAAATTGAGAACTTCTGGGTCATGGTTTGTGAAATCCATGATCCAATTCAGGAATTGGTGCAAGGGCGGGGATGTAAAGGGGCTTCAAAAGGGACTGCTCTGATCCTCTGATTTGCCCTTCTGCCAGCATCCGTTGTACAGTTTTACTCCATTAAGCAAAATATCCTGACTCATTGGCAGTACAGAGAATTATTCTTCCACACACTCAGACATACAGAATATAGATATCCACCTGCAGCATCACAACTGACCTTTGATCAAAACAAAAATTCACAGGCAAGAGGTCAAGCTTAGGGAAAGAAATGGTCATATTGGCCCATTTGAATTCTGCCTCCTTGTTCATCTCATGTAGGCATGCCCAACATTTTTTTTTGATAGCCCACATTTGTGGCAGATAACAAGATACTTCATCATTAAAAAAGTGAATTAATTTCCAGCTTGTGTAATGAGTTAAATTAATGTGTTACCTTTTCAGTTCAGGGACCTCAGTTTAAATCCTTTCCTGTTAAACTTGATCAGGAAAGAGCCCAGCCTGGCCCCAATACAGAAATTATTCTATGCAGTCTAACGTGTTAATAATTAATTTCACTTGATGGTTCCCAAAGCTGAATGAAATGCATGCAGTTTGGAAGTCTGTAGACACTTCCATATTTCTCCCTTCCTCTGGAATCACCTTCATTTGCAATGGTTTCTCCACTGTCTTTTCCCATCTTCACCCCTTCTCCTTTCTATTCTCCCCTCCTGCCTTTTTTTTTTTCCCAAATGTTTTATTAATTAAATACACAGACACAACTAAAGGAGAGAATGAGAGCTACAGCAGAGGTGATTAGTTCAGTACCAGTTTGCATTTAGTCATGGAGCACAGTCTCTATGCTGTAGGTTTAATAAATGTGAACAAAGAACCATATATATGCAAAATTTTAGGATGCAGAAACTAATATAGCAACAGGACAGCACTGTGTATGTGTGTGAAGAAAAGACTTTAGTCTTGGCAGATCTAATTATTGTTTCACCTATTGTACAAAATGGGTTCTTCCTTTTTGATCAACTTTGCTTGGTGTCCGAGGCAGAAGACTGAGGACCTGGGCTCTCGATTTTTATTTCTGGCCTCCCCTACTGACTTCCTGAGGGACCCCAGGCAACTCACTTCATCATGCTGTGCCACGGCTTGCCTATTTATCAAAGGGGCCCGGTCCATTGTGAGGCTTAATTAATGAATGTCCATATGTCACTTGGAGTTCTTCAGCTGGAAGATGGTATAGATCTACACGGGGTTATTAGTTTCAGACAGATTTCTTTTTTAACCTTATCACCCGTCTATCCATGCATCTCACACCATGTTATGCCATGATTATTTACCACAGTAGCCTGGAGCCTGTTGTGTTTTAAGACTAGTTACACTTTTCTTTCAGGTTTTTATAAACAGACTGATTCTGGACATAGACCCTCAAAAAAAACCAAGTGTTTGTTGCCGGTGAAAGAGTTGACTGGCAAGAAAAGAGGTTATCTGCCTTAACCCTGTAAAGGCCACCAGAAGATGCAATCCCGTTCAGCTAAATAGGATGTGGTGATGGTTGTTTTTATTGAAACCGTGATCAATAATTCATCCTAAAACACATTCTCTTCCTGATTACTCCCCTTGCACATCTCCCCGAGAATGCTCCCGGATGTATATTCGATTGGTTAACTGAAGAAGAGTATTCACCTTCAAGGTGAATAGCTTTAAACAGAGGTCAAGGAAAATGGGTCCAAGTGGCTGTGGCGTGATTCATCTTCCCAGAATTACCAAAACCAAAAGCTGATGCCATTGGGAACTAGATGGCAAAAATCAATTGGCTATTGTTAAAAAACAAAACAAAACACAAAACCGCATTTGAAAGTGGGAAAGGTTAAGTAGATAAAATAGCTCCCACAAAGGCCTTTTGTAGCTGGCATCTTTTATAGGAGCTTGCATAAGCTTTTGTCACAACAGTCATCTCCCGTTTCAAGCATGACCTTCTGTTTTGGAGGGTTTCTTACAAATAAGAGATTCTATGCAAGAAAAATAATTGATGTCTCATAGGCAGTTTAGTATTTGGAGAGAAGTTTTATTTGTATGCATGCTTATTTACCTGCACAAACTGCTGTTGAATAGTTACACAGCTATCACACAATCCTTGTGCGGAACAAGCCTCCAAATGACCGGAAGACGACAAGTTTCCAACTCTGTTAAGCTAGAGCTAAGTGTGAGATTAAGAAGAGATCCCCCACCACTTTGAATTGACAGCTGAACGGATGTTGGCAGCAGGGGCAACCACATAAGAGTGTGGCTGGAAAAGAAGAGTTTGAGCCCCCTGTTAGATACTGCAGACAAAGCAAACTCCAGCCACCTTCTTTCTAGGACAGAAGCAGGATTGGGGCCTATTTACTCAGTGCTACCACTGAGTTTTGTGCTGCTGTGTTATGGACTTGCTGAAAGAGCATTATGCTTTCACTTACAGCTAATCAGTCCATGCATTTAGAGGCATAGTGGACACAATAAGATTTATCATACCTGAGGATGAACAGCTTTAGCAAGTGCAAAAAAATCAGCACCAAACAATTTAGCAGAGAGCACAACCAAGGAAAAACCACCATCAACTGAATCCCCACTCTTTTCCCCTCTAGCTCATCACTGCCCACCCACAAATCACCATTACTAAAAAAGAGGCTCAGTTAATCTCAGCCCTTATTTATACTCCAGCAGGATAATGCTGCTGCCCCCACCCCCTTCATAAATCAAACCTGTGCAAGATGTGGGTTGTCATTGATTGGACTGTAGGTTAGGGTTTTGATCCTTCTTGGAAAGAAGAGCCAGGAGCAGAGTTAGACTGGAAAAGACGTTCCTGCTTTCTGTCACAAAGTTTTCAGAATTTCTCTTGGTCTCTCTTGGGACTAAACCAAAATCTTTTGAGGATGTAGGTGGGAGGGTAATAGAGGGGAGGGCAAGCACGCCATGCATAGCTCAGAGCCTGACTGCTGGGATATCTTCCCTCTGGGTTGTAGAGGAGCTTACTCAAAACTTTACTCTGCCATTTTAATGCATTTTGGGCAACTGCTGTAGAGCCCAGCCCCACTTGGCCTCTCTGGGGTGAATATCTCTTTAGTCCAAAATTTCATTCTGGATCTGAGAATGCATCCCAGCAAGCACATTGGTGAAAACAGTCCATTCTTGTGGGAAACACTTTACCTTCAACCAAATGGCATGTATTCACAAGCATACCATTCCTGGCAAAACTCCCATCTAGCTTCAGCTGGGAGTCAGGTGAAATTTG
Source organism: Crocodylus porosus (assembly GCF_001723895.1). Classification (NCBI taxonomy): domain Eukaryota; kingdom Metazoa; phylum Chordata; order Crocodylia; family Crocodylidae; genus Crocodylus; species Crocodylus porosus. The sequence goes on along the minus strand of NW_017728935.1, from coordinate 8,107,410 downwards.
TAGCTGTAAACCTTTCAAACATGTGGGAACAAGGACCTGTGAGCAAGGAGAAGTGGGAACAGGTGAGGGAACAGAGAGAGGGGTGGAGGCATGTATTTGGCATTGAGGCCTCTTTCATTCAGAGGAATGGTTTTGAATTGCACCTAGTGAAATAGCCCTAAGATCTCTAAGCAGGGAATTATCCGTTAAACTCCAGTATGCTGACAGTAATGTCTGTCAGCCTCTTGATTCTGTTACCCATTAGTCAACCATCCCATTAGCAATTATCCTGCAGGCTCTGGGAATTGTTACCCACAGATTAGCGGGATGGGGCAGCCTTGCAAGGGGCAGTGGTGCATGGGGAGAAATGAAGGTATTTCTGTTGCACTCAGTTGCTCTCACAGCAGCATTCCTTGGACAGGCCTGCGTGGTTTGGTATTTATTTTTCTGTTGCAAACTCTTAAGAAAAACAGCTGCAGCCCATGACATTTCAAACCCAGCTGCCCTTGCCTCCCCGCTTCTCCCACTAAATGTCTCCATGCTCCTTTCTGCCACACAGTAGGAATAACCTTCGTTAAGCTGTTTGGCATACATCTTCAAATTGTTTTGTTTAATGAGAGAAAAATTGATGCTCTCATGTCTTCTTCACCTGAGAAGTCTCCTTGGGGGTTTTCATTTCTGCTTTTCCAGAAACAAAATTAGAATATTCTGGAGGTTGTTTGAGTACAATGCTTGTCTGTCAATACCCAGAAGTTACATAAAGCCTTGCTTTATAAAAGGTAAAACACAAAGCATTTATACCCAATGAATGTATGCTCTAAAAATAAAAGAGCATGCTCTTTCTCTCTCTGCCATGTTTTTCCTATCTCACATTCACTCTCTCCCCTTTCCTCTTCCCATTTTTTCTGCTACATTGGGAACATACCCTCTTAAACTGGCAAGGAAAGGGAAGGGAGCTCCTCAACCAGCACTTGTGGAGAGAGGGACAGCTGACATGCCCAACGGGGATGTGACCCTAGGAAGATGAGCCATTCACATGGTCTTTGCACAATGCTGCATCACATTGCCCTTCCGTGCTTGACCCTCTCTCATCTGCAGAATTTAAAACTTTGAAAAGCATGTAACATTAATGTCTTCTTAATCTTATTACGCAAATAATTCATAGGTCTTCATCTGCAAGATTTATAGATGAAACGAGGAGATTTTTACAATTGCCCATCATGTTTAAGAAGCCACATGCAGAAAGTGTCTGCTGGATCATTTTTCCCACAATTATGGGTCTTGGCTTGCTTTCTTTTTAGTTTGTTTTGAGGTTTCCCTTCCCTTCACAAAGGATCCTCCATCTTAAATTGCCTTCTAGTTAAAAAGCTCTTAGTTATATGAGCTGGTGAGCTGGCCCCATATGTTGATAGGTAAACTATCTGCAATTGTACTTTGTGCAACCCAAGGCTGGCTTTTGATCTTCAGATGGATTCTATTCATGCAACACAATGCATTTTTTCCTGTAGTCCTCCTATTTAATTTCTTAGCCATTTTTTTTCTTCTGTAAACAAATTATTACAACAAAAGTGAGCCGCATAGAAGGGAACTTTGGGCTTTGTTGCAAATGTCTGTGCATTTGTGTGTTGAAAGCCAAAGTAAAATTACCAAGGCTAAGAAGAGGTAGACATGAGTCTCAGCTATAGATTGAAGACAAAGCCACTGTAGATCCTCTTTGGTTGAAAATGGATCCATCTTACAGTAGAGTTACAAGACCAAGTAATGGGTTTGTGTGCTTGTTTTACACACAGGACGTCTTCCCTGCAAGGGAAACACTCTGCTTAGCAAAGTAGGTTGGACTCTCAGCTCCAGCTCATTCATTTATGGTACAACTGCTACCATACCAAGGAAGTTGGTTACAACAGGATTATTTCCTAAGTGTGTTAGAGTACTGTTTTGTTTCGCCTGTGCAGATGAGACCAACCCTGGAGGGTGGTGGCACGGTTCCCTCAACATGGACCAAATGTGGTTGGATCTAACCAAGGCAAAAGGACATTAGCTATGAATGATAGGACACAGCTGGACTGCACCTGGGCGTTAAGTAACTGTAGTCTAGATAAGGTCAAATCTCAGAGGCTGCATGGTTTCGAGTCATTCTGGACTGAGACTTCATAAACATTAGGGCTGGAAGGGACCGCGGAAGATCATGGAGTCCAGCTCCACTTCAGGTGATAGAGATCAATATAGCTTCAATGAAGTTAATACAGCATGTTAATTTACATTTTCTCAAGATCTGGCCTACTGACTGAATAGAGTTTGTTTGAGTAAGGACCGATTTAAACATCAAGACATTTTTCAGAATTTGGCCCTGAAAGTGAGTTACATTACATCCAACTCCAAGTAAATAGATGTATTAAGGATAGGAAAATTGCTGGATTAGAATGAAGCTAAAAAAAAACAACCCGTGCTAATTTTCCCAAAGGCTTTTTTTGGCTCTGAGGATAGGAGTATAGATCTAACCTCATCCCACAAAAACGTTCAAACACAAATCCCTGTGTGTGTACAAATAGAAATTAAAAAGAAAGTCAGCTCCCCCAAACCATTTTCCCTCTTCTAATCTTATGTAGCAAAAATTAAAGCTTGATAAGGCCCAGAGATGAAGGCGAGATTGTTCTGCATTAGTTTCTCTGCATGTCACCTTGTTCCTAGCCAAGCTTCAATAATAAGCATGTTTATTTGTATAGTTTGCTGATCACACTCATCAATTTTAGCATGTGGTCTCTTGCCAGATGAATTTATAACCCCTTTTAATATGCTCGGACGTGGGAATGCGTTTAGACTTGTCAGAAAGAGGGATAAACCAGGTGACTATGGTCTAGGCGGGTTTGTTTATTAGCAGTTCATATCACCTAACATGTTGTGTGATGAAAATAATAGTCCCCGTTTCAGAGTACCCCTCTTACTGCAGGAAAGGGAATGGGGCAACAAGAAGTGTATGTAGTAGTCGAAGGTCTGCTACAAACCTGTATGGTCAGCTCTCAAGGATACCAGGGGGACAAGGGAAGGCAGGGAGCAGAAGTTTGACTAACTGAATTGTTAGAATAGTAGACCTGGTAAATTGTTCGATGAAGTGTTTTGCAACAAAATTAGCATTAAAATTGTAGGGGTTTGAAACACTCTTCTGGTGGGCAAATCACCTAGCTTGTGTGGACAGGGAAGATTTATGAGAACTCCCCATGCAAAGAGATGACAGAGCTAAAGCCCATTGAAACTAGTGGGCATCTCTGAGTTTCTCAGCTCTAACATAAACTGTCCCTAAAGTCACCCATGGAGCAGGAGACTCATGTTTCTGAGGGCAGCTATTCCGCTCTAGTTGGACGGACCAGTGACTTTGTCTGGGTTTGGTGGCTGGCACTGAGCTCCACTGTGGGAATACATTGCAGGAGGCTCTCTGATTTCAGGGCCTGTGTCCCTGCTTGGAGCTGGCCTCTGCTGTGTGGCTGAATGTTTTGGAGACGGGGAGAACTTTTCAGACTCATTGCTTTTATCCCATTTCACACCTCAGGCAAATAAAAAAAAACAAAAACAAAATAACTGGCTCTTAAACTCTAATTCCTGCTTTAATGGTGCTTGTATAGCACAGAAATATAGGAGAGCAGCTGCAGATAAAAAAATAGGAATATGATTTTGTGCACACCTGGAAAGAGCTCCCTGGTTTATTGATAGCTTAAGTATTGTATCATCTCATCACATAAACCCAGAATTGCTTGTCCCCACTGGCTTTTTTCTGCCTAATCCTTTTCAACACCTCTCCTGTCCTCTCTACTCTATCTTGCTGCTTCTGGAACATAAATGGTATAAAGCAGATTTGCAGCCTGGTTTTAACTGACCTTTGCTTTTTGTGCCTCCAATGTGCAGAGGCCAACAACTGTAGGAGTAAAGATATTGAGACTTCAGCATACCCAATGGCCAGACCAATTAAGCATTAAATGGTCAGCTGATTTAATCTGGCCTCCAGCCAACTGGGACAGAAGTATTACACCCCAGATTATTTGTGCTTGCGAATGGCAGGCCCTAAATTTAGGGTGCTGGTGTCTGAAAAGCTCAGCGTGTATGTTCGTGATCCAAGGCGCGCTGTAGTCAATAGGGCCCATCTACCAGAGTACATGCCCATGCATGCTGTGCACCTCACTGCAATGTTAATAGGACTACACATCTCAGTAAGCTTTTGCCCAGGAGCGCAACTGGACTCTGCATTATTTAAAAACTAACATCTATCCCTGCTGAAATTAAGTTCCATCTCTGATCCCATGGAGCTTGGAAACAAGTGCTTGAATCTGAACTGCATTAAATAATTCTGCTGGCTTCCACGTGACTGTGTGCACTTAAAATTAAGCACACGGGTAAGTACAGGAAGGCCCTTTCCAAATTTCCAAATCCTGGGAAGCTGTGAGAAAGCAAAAACACACCAATAAAGCGAGCAGAGCCGCTGCATCCCCAAACACCCTTGGTTACGGTATTTCACAAGGGTGGCTCAGTATTAATTATTTATGAAGATACTCTACACCATGCCGGAGAATGTCCGGCAGTATATTTTGTAGGAGTAATGAAGTCTAGACCTCTCAAGGACAGCATTTTCTCTTCTCTCTATTACGTGTCTGCTGAGAGGTAGGGTGAGACTATCATTTTGTGTTAGTGACTTATGGGCTGGGCAGCCTAGGAAAGGGTGAATTAGTGAGGTTTTTTTAAACACTGTGCAATGGTGAAGTCACGCATGTTTGCTGGGGGGGCAGGCTCTGACATTTCATTCAAGTGCACTGATGTTTCTTGGCTTGGGTTTTTAGATGTCATTTATAAAGCCAAAATGACACAGTGAGGGGAACTCTTTGAAACCACCTGCCATTTATAGGATTTTCAGCAATAATGGAATAGCAGATTCTCTGCTTAAGACTTGGAAAATGAAACCCATCTTTTTTTCTTTTTTTTTTTTTTTTTGAATAACCACTAGAAGCGGTTATTAAAACCATCTTACCCCACCAGTCTTGGAGGGGAACACAAAAGCCTGTGAGCAACAATTGCTACAAATATTAGAGCAGCTGAGTTGCTGTTAATAGGACAGAAACTGTTCCTTGGTCTTTGGGTGGCATTAGGCTCACTTGGGTAGGGACAGAAGTTACACATAAACTGGTTTAAGTGATTAGGAACTGGTTTAAATCTGTAACAGAACAGAAGTTCATTTCACATAAACCAGTTTAAAAAATGGCTGAAACTGGTTTAACATAAACCTGGTTGAATGTAGTAGCAGACCTAACTGATTTGGGTCAAATTGGCTTATGAAACTTCTGTCCTACACCCCTTCCTAATTCAAGTTAAATCACAGTCCCCCAGCATCCCAGCATGCTTTGCAGTCCTGGGCTGGGCTATGCTGTCTGCTCCAGTAGAGAAAGGCTAGCTCTGCTCCTCAGTGAGGGCTGGCTGACAAGGTGGGGGAAGGTGGGGACAAGCCTGGCTGGGGATGCAGCCCAGTCTGCAGGGTGGGGAGGAGGAATGCCTCCTCCCCCTTCCCCTGGCAAACCGCGGCTTGGGTCCAGGGCCAGGGAGGGGGACTAAACGCCTGTCCCGCTGCTCAAACTTACTGCTGGCTGCAACTGTGGACTACAAATCCCAGAGACACCTGGAAGCAGGAAGAGGAAGTGATGAGAAACCCTGCAGAGTCCTGCAGTCCTGATTCTGGCCTGAAAATCCCAGAGACCTCGGGGGGCAGCAGGAAGAGGAAGTGAACACATATCCCGTACTGGCTACATGCTGGAGAGCCATGCTCTAGCACTGCCCAGCTTCTGGCCTGAGCCACTGCAGGCCTGTGGCAGCATTTCCTGAATCAAAGGCAAATGTCTGTTCGCTTCTGTTTTGGTTTGATCTCTGCAGTTTAGACTAACCTGCAAAGACTGAATCCATTCAGCCTTAGATTTTTTGACTGTCTGTACTTAGCTTTGGAGTCCCCAACAAGCTCAAGGGTAATGTCATGGTCATAAGATGCTGCTTTCAGCCACAATGAACTAAAAAGGAGCCTGAGAGGGAGACCAAAGTGTGGTGCTGCCCAGGAGCCAGCAAAGGCTGGTGTAAGAGCCACGTAGGGTCTGTTTTAATTGTAAACGTCTCCTACTAAAAAATTATGCTGGGGGGGGGGGACACCTTGATTAGCACAGGAGCTGCCTAAAAATTAGGAAGGTAGAGGCAGCTTCTGCTTCCTCTCTGCCTCTTGAGAGTCTGCCCTGATGTTGGTATTTAACTTCAGCTGGCAGAGACTCATGCTTGGGCGTCTGCACAGGAGTCACTTAGCCAAGATCCCAGCCCCGCAGAAAAAGCAAACGCAGGGAGGAAAAACTAGCAGCAATGTGCTCCTCTTTAGCATGGAGGAGTTGTGCACACAAAGTATGAGAGGAAAGGTTGCAATGACGGCGAAAGGGACTTGGCCAAGATTGCTCAGATTTTTTGATTAACTTTCCCTCAGGGCCTTCTCAGAGGAAATAAAACTGGCTCTGGCTGTCGAAAGACATGATATGCTAGTCCTTCAAAGAGAGGAGTAGCATGCCGCTGCCAAGACTCCTGGTTTGGGAGCAACTGAGACAGAGGATAGGGATTTGGTATTGTGGGTAAAACTGACCCGTGCCCAAAGGGCCCACACAAGGCTTATGCAACATGTAAGCTTTGTTTTGTGCGTTGGAGTGAATTCCCAAAACAGTTACAAGTGAACCCACGTGCCTTTGGACCTCTTTTTTTGTCAGCCAGCACAGCCTTCGTGGAAAGGCAGCTGTGGAAACACTTGATCTGACATTCACAGGATGCAGATTGGTGTGTCAGGCCCATCAAGGAGATGGAGGAGGAGAAGGAAAGAAATCACATCTTTTGCTAGAAGACGGAGCTCTTACTGGAATCAAACCAAACTAACAAACCCAGATTGTTTGCTTAAGCAGGAACGACGCATCTCAACCTTGGATCTTGATACCCACTCATGCACTCTGCCCCCTTCCCCGTCTCCTCCCAGTTCTGGCCTTTGAAACTATCTCCATTTCATTTGCAAACTGATTTCATGATGGAGCAGAAATGCCAATCAATTGTACAGCCATCAGCAGGAGAGCATCACCAATCTGCATTAGCCAGCTGGGCTGCTTTCCAGAGCATCATCTACAACACATGAATTATTACCGAAACATTACTGCTGTCAGCACATTCCTCTCTATACAACTTCCTATTATTATTTTTTTGGCGGACAACCCTGAAATTTTAAACAGCTCAATCTTGCTAAACTAATGCAACTGCCTGGTGCCTTCAGGATGAACTTTTCATAAAATCAACAATAATCCTTCGACTGAGGAAAATACATATATATGTATACTCCAAACATCCCTTTCCCCCCCCACCCTTGTTTGTTTTGCTCCTGCTCTCTGTACTAGCTCTGGCTTTCGTTCTCATTGCTATAACAGCCTTTTATTTGTCTTGCAAAGGAAGAAAGAGACTTAAGGGATCCTTAAGCTTCAGTGACACAGAGTATGAAGTAGCTTATAAATCAGAGCTGGAGAAAGCAGGATCAGCAGGCACTGCTGCTCACATCTTAGCTCATAAAAAGTGTGCGTGAGAGTACTACCCCCCTTAAAAACTGCTCGTGTGGCTGCGATTCGTTCAAAGCGAGGCAATCGTGCAGTGAAAACACGGCGGTCTGAAGAGTCGGATGGAGGATTTGGTGACTTTTCTCATTAAAGATCCTCCTTTTGGCTCTTCAGCAGCTGCCAGGTGGTGATGACTTGGTGTCGCCTTGGTGCAAACTGAAAAACTAACAGCTTACAGCCTGATGCTGTGAACTCTCTGCACATGAGCAGCCCTACTGACTTCAGCGGCTCTGTTCATGTGCACGGAGATAGGGGCACAGATAACCACTTGCAGGTTTTACAACCTTTATAGACTTGGATGGTAGTAGGATGGTACTGTTTTTAACAGTAAAAATGCTGTCTCCATGTCAGCAGGCGTCTCTACAGTGCTTCAGCAAGGCACACTGTACCTCCGTGCTTGCTAACTCCTGGAAAGGGACCAGTATAGCCATTTTAGAGCACCAGTGGGTGCACACCCAGGAACTTCTCTGTCCAGCCATGCTCTGGATCGTGGCCGCACGAAGGAAGCTACATTACTTCCAGTTTGTGTCCTGGGTGGTGGGTCTACTGGCCTCACGGTGGTGGTCATTAGCATAAACACAGGCCTGGTCCCTTGTATTAAATCACCCCTGGCTTCCCCCAGGTTGTTCACATGAAGGTGAAAATAGCAGGAAGCAGCAAAGAATCCTCAAAGAGGAGGAGATAAAGGTCATACTTTAAATTACAGAAATCAAATAAAGATTTCATTTAGCTCTAATAAGACAATTATGTTGATTACACTTCCAGCGGTTATTAAAAAAAGAGATATGTTTCATTTTCCAAGTCTTAAGCAGAGAATCCGCTATTCCATTCTTGTTGAAAATCCAATAAATGCCTTAAAAAAAAAAAAAAAAGTCACGGTCATTTGCGTGTGAATGAAATTAATGCAGATTTGTTAGCATAAAGAATTAATTAAACTTCAATTGGTTATTTAAATAATATTTAGTGCAGATTTAAAACTGAAGTTGCATGTTAATATTTCAATAAAATATTTAAATAGTTAATGTTTCCTTGCTGACGCATTGATAAATGTGCTTTTAATTAATGTGACATTAAAAATAAATGGAATGAGGTATATTTTTAAATGCAATCGTTTTAAACAACAGGTAATCATTTTCCTTTCATTCTGGTATACATCAGGAATGGCATCCCTGACATCCGTGAAGCTACACCAGGGTAAAACGAGTTTTGCTCAAAGACAGAACCATGAGACGAGGGGGAAAACTTGGAGTCAATTTTTTCAACTCCATTTTGTAGACGCCAGGAATATATTTGCATGGTGATTATTTGTATCCCATTGGCACTTAAGGCCTCAGCTGGAAACAGGACCTGCTTTATACCAGATGATATACAAGCCAAACAGCTCCTTTCCTCTCCTTAGTTCACAAAGAGATTAAGACATTTGACCAGGGTCACAAAGTAGATCTGTAGCAGAACTGGGAACTGAGCTCAGGGTCCCCATCCAGTTGCTTGAGAGCACAGCCCCCTCTCTCCCAAAGAGGGGCGGGGTGGTAATCTATGCTACTCTCCTGCCCATCGCTACTAGGAATAGGTCAAATGTCAAAACAAGGCACAACGAGCTCTTTAAGAACGTACCAGCAACACGCCTGTAACCAAATAACCATTTCAGTAACACAGGCAGGGTGAGGTCTGGAAATAGGTGGAAGGAGATGGATCCTTTATAGCACTGATGTGATGAGGTCCTCAGAATTCACCATGCAGGAGATGGGGGAAAACAGGCCAGATCCTGAATCTTAGTCCTGAGACGGAGGTGGCAAAACGACCAGCATCTGTGGTAGCTCTGAGCTCTCTTCATGATAGGAAACCAGTCAAAGGAGAGCAACGAGCACAGTCTTTCAAGGGGTAAATGTGGCAGATGTGCATGCATCACTGCGCACATCTGCCGTGCGAGCACTCTGCGTTGTTGGTCCGCACGCCAGCTGCCAGCAGAGGCCAGGAGTCGGGAAGCAGGGAGACCTTGATAGAGAACGTATTAAACACAGGCGCTCCTCAGACTTACGACACAATTGGTTCCGGAAAACCACGTCTTCAGCTGAAACATTATAGCTCAGAACTGATTTTCCCATAGGAAACAACGTTATAAATGCCGGATTGGTTCCTGAACCAAGGCCCGATACCCTATTTTCACTAAAAAGAACCCATAATTTTGTACTCAGTCAATTATAAATGAGTAATATAGGTACATTCATGTATTTATATTGTAAATAGCAATCATATTGATTTGGAAGGACTTCTTTCAGGTGACTTTGCTGGACTTTTTGAAGGGCTCTTGGCTTCTCAGGAGTCTTGTCTGCTTCCTTAAAGAAAGTGTCCAAGGAAGCTTGGACAAATGTTTTTCAGGGAGGTGGGTGATGCAGTGAACGTGTTCACTGGCATGGCATGGCATGGCGTTGGATCAAGCATTGTGAAGTCAAAACTGATGTCAGAAAGCTGAAATGGTGTCAATTTATAACTGTTGTAAGCGTGAAATGTCATAACTCGAAACATTGGAAGTCGAGGACTGCCTGCCTACACCTGATCCCTCACCTCTTTTCTGCCTGTTCCCATAACATGCATGTTAGCAGGACAGATGCAGAATCTCAGCTGTTTTCCCAATTTCTTCCCCCACCCCCCCCCAGAAACAAAGTGAGGCACTAAGCACTGGCTGTGCTACATTGAGCTTCTGGTCCATCCCATTGCTGCCAGCAGTGATTTCATGCAGTTGTCTGTCCTCTCTCTGCCCAGTGTCAAGAGATCAATATATCCCGAGCACCACAAGATAGCTTTCAAGGATATTTTGAGAGAGGGAGGAGGAGGAAAGTATTCAGGTAGATATGAGCCTTTTCTGTCACAGCTGAATGGCCTGTTCCTAGTGCATTCAAAACGGTCTAATCCCTGCAGGATCATTAGAAATGGCATTACTTCCTTTCCATGAGGGTAGGCACAGATTGCATTTCCTTGGAGAGCACCTCTCTGATTTGGGCAGATGACAAGAAGCCCAAGCTGTCTGTGTGTGCTTGGCTGCACTGAAACGCGGCACGGATGCACATTGCTGCTGCCGCCGGAGCCCCTGACCCGATGGTGGTGGCCTGTGTGTCTGGGTTTCCACCTTAATTCACTCTGTTTTGCTGCTTGGGGGAAACATGCCCACGTTTCCTTACCCAGTTGTAGTGAGAGAGAGGAAAAAAAAGGCACTTTTCCTCAACCCCAGGAAAGGTTGGACAGCTCTCTTTCTTTTAACTCTGAGGTGTAGGGCAGGTAAGAGGAGAAAGAGGACAGAGCCAAACTCAAATGCCGAAATGGCTCTTCCACTGAACTCTGCCGTTGGAGCCCTTGGTAGCATTTGTGATTTCCCCTCCTGTTCCAGGAGCGCACTCAATCCTGCCCCAAGAGGTAAGTACCAGTCACGGGACCAGAGCCGACTTCTTTGGGGAGGGAGATGAATGCCGGATGGCAGATGCAGGTTGTCCAGGGAGAGAGAAGCGTTGTGGGTAGCAGTCAGTACCTAAGAGTCAGGAGTCCTAGGCTCTGCTCTCCAGTCTCGTTCATGAATTTCAGCATTGATGAGCCTTCGCTTGAAATGCCAGGCAGGGCAGCCTGCTTTATCGGAGAGTCACTATTTCAAAAAGATCACTCAGCCAAACGGCAGACAGACACAATCCCGTGTAGCTGTCGGGTGCCTAACTATACACCAACACAAACACTGGGATACGGTGTCAGAGGAGAGAGCAGAGACAGCAAAAAATACTGTGGCATGAAAATACCCAATCTCCTGCGTGAAAACCTATGAGTAACAACCCCAACACCGAGATGCATTTACTAAACAAATGCGGGGCTTAACTCCTAACATTATTCCTAAGAAATGATTTGGTCAGCTGCAAACATGAGTAGCCTCAATGAAAAAAAAGAAATAAGAGATAAAATAAAGAATTGCAAGGTGGGCAGTCCATTCTTCACAATGTCACTCTCGCGGGAGCTCATCCAAACATCCTTGAGCTTTTTGCCGATGGGGGGAAAACACAAATGTGTTTTTTTGGCCAACTGTTTTGGCAGCTGGGAATTTTTCCACACAGCTCCATGTCTGGCTTCTGGTTCGCCTGTGTGGGAGCACCTTTCATTTCACCCCTGTAATCCCTGCCCTACAGCTGGTATCGCACTGAGGACCAAGTCATTGATTTCTCTCTCTTTTTTTTTTTTGGTATCTAATGAAAGAGACCAACTGGCAAGCACAAAGCTGGGAGAAGCAGGCTCGGTCTGGAATTTCCTCGCCCCCCTCCATGAGACTGGAAGAAGCAAAGGCATTCTTGGGATGGCTTTGCTGCCTGATAGCCATGCCAAGTGCTGCCCCAGCCCGGCCTGCCAATCAAGCGCTCGAACAGCCGCATACACCACATTGCCTGACTCCCACTGCCAGATGGGCTACCCTGTCCTGACTGTTGTTATCGAGCAGCGCCTCCCTCGGACCCTCGCTTTCCACCCTTGCACTTCGGGCAAGCCGCAAGGTTACAGCAAACGCATGCGGTTGAATTTGATGAAGCACGCTAATGCTTCAGCAGGGGAGAGACTGAGCTGGTCAGGGGAGGCCTTGCTACCGAAGCTGTCTTTTTTCCTCGCCACTGTGGAGCACACCTGCAGCAGCGGGCAGGCTGCCCTGCTGACAGCCACTGCTCCGAAATCTGGAAGTCCCACCTTGGACCTTCTCTGGATTTCAACAAGCAGAGGTAGAGAGAGATTTCAGGACTGCGCACACACGTGCGTGGAAGACGGTGACAGGGAGATGGAGCATTCCCTCATTGCTGCTGTGACACAGCCGTCCCTTAGCAGTACTAATATATATCCTTGGTTCCCTTTGCCAGCGTGCCATCGCTATAATAGATCAAGCCCTTTGACAGTACAGTTTTTGCTTGTTTATGGAAGGGGAAATACTAATGCGTGCTGCCGCTCTATAGCCTGATTTATTAGCTGTTGTGTGCCAAAGGCGTGTGCTCTGTGCGGTACATGGTCCTCTCCAGGAGAAATTTGCAGTGTTCACCTTCAGGAAGAGAAAGCGGGCTCATGCGGTGAAAAAGGATGCTGTGAGGCTCCCATGCCTCTCCTGTGTTTTAGGATGGGCTGCTGCCCTGCTGTAGCTCCAGGGGCTCTACGCTGTTTTTGTGCCGCTCCTTAATTGTGTTCTGTTACAGGCCTGCAACGTACCACCCGGCCACTGTCCCTGAGTAGGGCACAATGCAAGAGACAGGCGGAAGAGATCAAGGGTATCCAGAAAAGGGAGGAATTTGATGTTTAGGCTCCTCTTCTCTTCCACTCATTTTTAACTCTCTCCTTGGAGGTATTCTGACAATCACTTGATATACAGAGCAGTAGAGGAAAGGGCATTTCTCAGGAAAAGGGACAGAATCCTCCAGTTAGTCTCCAGCCTATTGTACAAGGCTTTAATCCTCTCAAATGATCATCTGATTATTCACAGACATCACAGTCTCACTGCTTTTCATACTACGTAGCAAGTGGAAGGCATAAGCAACAGCAAAAGCTGGAATAGTCCCTTACGATTTGCCTCTCAGAGATTCATCCCAGATAAAGACGACATCCAGAAACCTGGGATTCTTTATCCGTCCCTGTTAACACGTAGATGGAAAATGAGCAGGGCTGGGCTGTACGTGTTTTGCTGGCGATGGGAGTGTGAGTGCTCATTCAGGAAGCTATATTGAATCTAGGAAGAGAGTGTCCAAGGCTAAGTACAGACAGTCAAAAAGCCTGAGGCTGAATTGATTCAATCTTTGCAAGTTAGTCTAAGCTGCATAGATTGAACCGATAAGGAAGTGAACAGACATGCCTGGCTGGAGCAGACAGCTTGGGTGAGGGGGAGCCTCCAGGGGAGTTGCAAAGCATCCTGGGAAGCAGGGGGACTGTGATTTAACTGGAATCTGGAGGGGATCCAGGACAGAATTTCAATAAACTGATTTAACCTAAATTAGTAAATCTGATACTACATCCATCCAGGTTTATCTTAAGCCGATTCTGGCCGTTTTGAAAATGGTTTAAGTGCACTGAACTTCTGTTGTGTTACACATTTGAGCCACCAATCACTTGTACTGGGTTATGTGTAATTTCTGTTCCTAAACCCAGAGGATGTCTGGTATTTATAAGAATATTCAGACAAACTGGATCCACCCACTTACTGTATTCTCAGAGTCCTGATAAGCCTGAGTATTCATTAAGAACAGGCCTTTGGTGGGTTCTCTGAATGGAGGTAAACTTCACCCTAAGGAAGCACAACTTTCCCAAGTAGAAGTACCCTACTGAGCCCAGGAGGATTGGGCCCTGTGTGTGGTGACCGCTTGCATATCTGTGGCAGACCACCTGCAGTGCCAGCCACTTTAAAGTTTTTAGCTGGCACTGGAGCAGCCAGCAGGTGAGTGCTAGCCTCATCAAGGCTAGCACATGATCCTAGGAGGACCCTGGGATTGGCTGAGGGGGTGAAGCAGCCTCCATTTTAACTCAGACCCTCAGAGAAAGAGGGTGGTCTGAGCTGAGCTGGCCAGGAGGCACCATTAGGCTGAGCTGCTCCTGGAACATCTTGGGGGCAGGAGCTATGAGGATGGTTTGGAGGCTCCTGGTCCTGGGCATGACCTAAAACTGCACCCTGTCGTGGATGGGTGGTCTGGTAGGGGAACAGTCCCCCAGAAATACCAGGCCAGTTACCACCCTGATGAAAGGTGAGAAGGGGTGCCTGAAAACCCCAGGCCCTGCCTATGGGCAGGTTACTGACAAGAGAAGAGCCCTGGGCTGGCAAGCCCAGAGGAGGACACCTGAACCCAGTGTAGTGGGGCCAGGCATGGCAGCAGCCACCTGAGCCCCATGGGGTGGAAGATCAAAGCGGCTCATTGAGGGGCGGGAGAGTGAAGCAGGCCAGTCAGGGGCCGAGTGTGGCCCCAGGGAGGGGCTGAGTGCTTAGAGTGGCTTAGTTGAAGATGAGTGACCCTAAGGAGGGGCAGAATCACTGAACTGCGAATCGGGATTCTGGATGTGATAACGTGTAAAGACCAGACGTGACAATGTAGAACCACTGGATGTGAGAATATAGAATATTTGATGCAAGGCATGGGGCACATGTAAGGGAAGGTCGAAGCATGTATTTAACTTTGTTATCAAGAGGTTGAACAGTGGGATGCCTCCTGCCTTAGAAAGAACGTTCGTATTATTTTCATTAAGGCGTGGCAGGAGAGTGAGGCGGGCGTTTAGTCCCGAACAGCCGAGCGGCTGGCACTGAGACCTGGCCATGAAAGGTCAGCCTGTTACAACATCCTCCGTCTCTTGTGAATCCCATGCTTGTGAGATTCAGTCACTGATGGTAAAGATCTCACCCTCTGTCTTTTCCTTGTTTGTTTGTTATGAACGTCACATTTTATGGATCAAGATGGGCCTGTAGTTCCTGTCCTGATCTGGCAGAGGATGGGTGTATGGTTTCCTCCCTGGCTAGCCAGCCTCTGTTTAGTCACATCATCAGAACGCAGTCTTCTCACTTTCTGTTTTACTCTAATGAGAAAGAGAGAGGAAAAGCCAATTCTCTGGAGGTCTAACACAGAGGCTACTGTAACTTGAACCACATCATTATCAACTGCCATGTTACAGGGCACAAGAAGATGACCAAGTTGGGTCAGGAAGTTGCTAAAGCACAAACATCTTCCAGTAATGAGAGTTATCCCCATGCAAGCAGGCAGCAGAAGGCCTATGCACTGCTAAGTTGAGGTCCTTGTGCAAGAGACATGACACAGAGTGAATTTCACACTCTTTGTCCTAGCTCTTTCCAAAAAGTGCTTTTAATATCACAAAAAACTATTTAGTTACAGGCAAGATCTACTGCCTTCTGCAGTACCACATGGTGCTGCTAGTAGTGAGCACCTGCTGTGGCAGGAAGCATGCCCAAAATCTTGGAAAAAGCTGACTCTACCCGCCTGCTCCACTTTGTGCCATAGCTCCATTGGCTGAGTGGAGGGAGGATGATACTGGGAGAACAAAACCAACACCCAGGCTTTTAGAGTCTTTGCTACCCTGGGCCAAGGTGAAGTGCTTTGCAGGGGACTCACGCTGCTTCTATTTACATGCAGAAGCATCCCAAGTTGTACAAATGTCCATCAAAGACCAGCGTCAGACTCCATTAAACACTTGGGCTGTCAGCCAGAACATGACCACATCAAAAGGCCCCATGAATTATTACAGAAGCATTAGGGAGCATTAGCAGAATGGTTTCTTCTGCAGTAATGTCCGGGTGCCTTGGAAACACAAAGTAGAAAGAAGGACAAAGGATATTACACTTATAAGATGGGAATGGATCAGCTATAACAGAAGTGTCTTGATTTCACGTGTGTGCACATGTATCCTCAGCAGCATCAAGAGAGGCCTGCTTACAGTGGCAGAGGACGGGCTCATGCATTGCAGGATCCCAGCTGAGGTAATGCTCCAGGGAAGGCCTGCTTGTCCACTCAGCACTGCAAAGGCTTCTGAAGTGCTATGCTGTGTGACATACAGTAAATGAAGATGGTGGTGCGCAGACCATTTTATACCCACCTATATTGCACAGCATTATTAACCAGGTACATATCAAGGACTGCTGGTACTTCTACAGGAAGGCTGGGGGAAGCAAACTTGGCATGGTGCACTAGAGTACATGGGACTATAAAGCAAATAATGGCAATGAGTTAGACCTTGTGTCAGGCGAAAGCCTGAAATCCGTGTGCAAGTACTGACCACATTCTTAAAAGGTACACTGTTGGTCCGTGTTTTTGTTCTGTGTTGGCACAGCACCTAGCACAAGAGTCCTTGGCCTGGGACTAGGGCTTGCTGATGCTACAGCACTACCGTAATAAAAGTCAGATTGTTGAAGATGCCTGTGCATCACTTGCAATCTGTCCATGTTGTCCAGCTAGGGTTTAAATGGCACATGGGGCTGTCGAGCAGGTGCCTGTCCCGTGGGCAGCTGTTCTGCCCTCACTTCTCAGGCTTGCTCCCCTTCACCTCACTGCCACGCATCGTTGTTACTAGATCCTGGGAAAGGAGGCTGCCCCTGGAGCCCATGCTGCTGTTCAGACATAAGAGCTCAGCAATTTAAGGGCTTATTATATCCCCTTACCACACACCCATGCCTCACACACATTACCAATCATGCTCTATGTCCCACCCAGTAAGTGTTTCTCCCCAGGGGCACCCCAGCACCCTGGGGGCCAGAAGTTAGACTCAAGTTAAATCCATCATCTGGGCCCCCCATGCCTTCAGCCTCTGGCTCTTTAACCATCCCTTGCTCCTTAATTAGACTCAGTTCCCCTTGGGCTCTCTGGCCCAGCTCCACCCCACCAGTGCCCCACTTTGGGCCCTCTGGACCCAGTCCCTGCCTTTCTCTAGGCTATGGACCACTGGGCTCCCTGGTCCCACTCACATTCACTTCTCCGGGGCTCTGGCTTCAAACTCAGCAACTGGGCCCCGAGTTCAGACCTGCCTTCCCAGCCCCACCTGGGGCTCAGGTGCTCTGGCCAGGCTTCCTCCTCTTTCAGCTCCGCTCCTGCTGGGCTACGAGCCCAGTCAGCTGTGGCTCTCTCTCTCTGCCTTCAGCCCTAATTCCCACTCAGCTGTAGCACTGCTCCTCTGCCTCGGCCCTGGGCCAGTTGGGACGTCCTCATCTCCTCCTAGTCTCACCTTAAACCTCTGGTCTTGCCTCCCCCAGTTTGGGGTTAGTTAGGAGCCTGGCTGCAGTCTGGAGCTCTTCTTCATTCAGCTGCCAGGGTCAGACTGCCCACCCCAGCTCACAGCCAAGACTTATATCCTCCCTAAGCCTCTCCTCTTGCTGTGAGTGCGGTGACCCCCTGATGGCCAGCTGGGTCTCCCTAAAGTAACAAGCATCGCAAGTGTCCTCGTACAGGCTGGTACTTTAGCCCATGGATGAAAAACACCTTAACACTACAGAAATGCTAGACACAGAGGTAGGAATTACAGCAACGCTGAACAGCCTTGCTGCGTGCTGTCCAATAGCTGTCACGTCGCATGCAAGAGACGGCTGCCTTTCTACGCACGTGCATTTTTTCAGCTGCAATGCATTGTACGCACACATGTTATTTATAGACACCTTTCCGTTATACCGGGGCAAAGGTCAGGGATGAGGTGTGTAGGAGGTTCGTCCTTTGCTAGGATAATGTTGATGGTTTGCATTTTGTGGGGTTGGCCTTCTGCGCTGGCACCTGGTCCTGGGCAGTGCCCTGCAGGAGGAACCCTCTCCAGGCCTGCGCTGAGGCCCTGCATGAAGGACTTGCAGAAGGGGCCTGTGTGCAAGGAGATCTTGAAGGAGAGGAGCATGTGTGATAGAGGTAGCATCAGCCTTGCTTCCCAAGGGGCAGCTGCCCGAGCCAGGGCTCTGAATATCCTTGCTCTTCAGGGGTGCGAGAGAGCCTGCTTTGCTGTAATGAAAGTCCCCTTGTTCAACGTCCTCCAACTATCTGCCTTTAATGGGGTTACTATTGCAGAGGTAAAGCATTTTATATGGAACCAGGTTTACATTATCCTGCTCTTCGGAGATCTAGCTGGCAATGCTGTTCAAATCCTTTAATCCATAAATAGGATTCCAGCCAGAACTGGGCTGCCTTCCAAAACTGTAATCTCCAGTATATGAATTATTACAAAAAGATTAGGGTGTTTCGAGTAATAACATTTCAAATAAATCAGCTTTCATGGAGGAACAACAAACTAATATTGGAAATAACAATATAAAGACATTTATATAGCCACTTGCTAGAATAACTTCACTAACTGGGGGGATTCTTTTCTCATTTACATCCTTTTTATGGAGAAAAATACCTTTGCATTTGTCACTTCACTGTTGGGCTTCACTGCAAAGCAACTTCTTCAAATACTAGTAAATCGCCAATTTTTGTTAACCAAAGATTTAGAGATGTGGCTCTTATTTGCAGACTGTTCTGTTCTCTCTGGGCCTTTGGTTTCATGTAACATTGTGCTGAGCATTGGCAAAAACCTGACAGGCTAGGGATAGTCCCCTCTCTCCCCCGTTACAGTGATGATGAGCCATAAATATAATCATCATTCATTTACCACGAATTCAGTAGCAATAGCACCAGCACATAACGGCTCCAAACAGCCCCGCACACTGCCACGAAGGCTTACATGCGTGTGCCCCAACACGTGCACTGTTTTGAATAATGAGGTTTTCTTATTTTTCTTTTAAGTTTTAGAATGAGTCTTAGGAATGGCTTTATTGCTATTGGCTTTGGTCCAAATGGCATTGGATGCGAGGAAGTAGGATGGATCCAGACTGAAAGGTAAAATAAATAGCAGTGGGAGGGGAAAAGGAAAAAGCACTGGGAAAGAGATTAAAAAAAAAAGTCAGTGGGGTGCAGAGAGAGAAACAGGCTGTTCTGCAGTGTGCAGGGGACTTCAATGGTACAGAGTTTAGCTAAAAATCGCTCGGTGCAGGAGGGGATTAGGCTTCTGAAGCCAGGGGAGGCATGTGCTAGCCCCCCTCTCGGCCATGATGCTCTCTGTTGCCAAGTGGCAGCTCCGAAGTCCGTGGTGACCAAGGATTTATGACACTGTGTTCCCTTTTCCAAATGCTGTGAATAAATGACGTCTCTCAGTTCCTTATTTATCCATTTCTGAAGTGTAATGGACATGATTATGGAGGTCTTATGGGGAAGGGCATGCCGCCTCCCTGATTTACACTTCTATTGCTACGGAGTGCAACATGGACTCTGCATCTCTCTCATTGATGCATGTAGGAACAAAACCATGGGAAGGCTGGCTCCTATGCAGCACCAGCTCACTGCAATCCAGTCTGGTCCCAAAGGTGTGGAGACGCATTACTGAAGCCCTGATTCTGCCTGCTGATCCTATAGAGAGCTCTCAGCACGCGGAGGCCGGAGGCGTCCTCCCACTCTGAATCAGTTGCAAGGTGGGAGCTGGGCGCCTATCCCGTGCATGCCCAGGGTCAAAGCCCATTAAAGTCACTGGGATCCTATCACTTAACCTCAGCGAGGTTTGGATCAAGCAGTAAGACACAAATCCAACAAACATGCTTATACGTCTTAACTGTAAATGCGCGAGTCTTCCTCTTAAAGGCAATTGAACTACTTATGGGATTAGAGTGAAGCGTGTATATAAGCATTTGGAAGATCAGGGTCTAAAAGGAACATGTGAGCCCTGCCTCACTGAAGTATATGAGCCTTGTTATTGCTGGATGATATAATAGGCGATGATCTGTATAGGACCCATCATACCGCTGCCCCACCTGATCCAAAATGCTCCCTCTAACTATGCCCTTTACCAAGCAAACACACAGTTAGCAGTCCCAAATGTTACCCTGGCATTCTGGGGTTTTTTTGTGATTGTTCTTATTCCTGTAAACTAACCCCTAGAGACCTTCAAAAACGAATCACCTAAAACTCCTGAAATTAGATCTTACATTACAAAAAAAAAAAAAAAAAAAAAATCCCAGCATGCTCTCAGAAACAGCTCTCCCTTAAATTGATATTTTATCGTAAAAAAAATACTTGATGATCTCCATAATTTTTTGGTCAGCTTCTTTATGTATTCATCTGTGATTTATCCAGGACATTTTACTCTCCAGTGATAAATTACACCAGGGCACTGGGGAGAGTGAATAGTGAGTGAATCAGGTGCATCTGATTTTCATCAAGGTCCTACAAAGAAGGAAAATTAGAACTCAAAATTAATTAAATAAAGAAACCCCCCACCCGCTGTTGATTCAAGGGAAAACATTAAATCACATCTGCAATTTTCAGAGCAGTGCTATTGCAAGGTTAGATCCCCAAACTCCTGCATTGTAGATTTTTTAAGACTGGGTTTGATGATTAAACGACCATCATTGTGATTGGTTTTATAAGTAATTAAGTAAATCCCAGGGAGAAAAACATTTGATGCAGGCTTAAAACACACAAAGCCCCCCAACAACTTCTTTTTCTTTGTTTCCTAATGGATGGGAATGCAAACAATCCCTAATCACATGAAACCCAGCTCTCCCTTCTAACCTACAATTATAGCTGCTGCTTACTAAGGTAGAGAGCAACACTCTAGTTAAAGACTCTGTCAGACTGTGCATTACACAGCCGGTGTTATTTTTCCCCTGGAATTCATCTTTCAGCCATTTCAAATCGAGCTGAAACTTTGACATACAGGCTGTCAGCTCCAAAAGGAATTATTATTATTCTTACCAAATTAAATAAACCAGGTCAAACTTTATGACCATGTTCCCCACCCATCTCCAATAAAATTCCCAGGTTTTCTGATTTTTTTGGCAGTTTCTAAATGCCTCGAATTTGAAAATAAGTAAAAACACCATTTAGTAAGCAGTTAGGGTGGAATTCATGCCCCAAAGGGGCCAACAGAAAGACTAATGCATCACTTAAAGCTTGCCTAGGGGCTCAAAATAATACCTTGAGTTGTGCACAGACCTTGTACTGGCTCTCTGCATAGGGATGGATTTCACTCGAAGTGAACATAAAAGCTGAGAGGGGTAAGATGCTCTCAGTGACTAAGGAGAAAGGACCTTGGGCTTGGGTACTCAAGTTCAGCAACTCTGCTACAGAGTTGGCATTTGACCTTGGGCAAGACGCGTATGCCCAGATCCTCAAAGAGATCCAGGCATCTAATTCCCACTTACATCAGTGGGAATCCGACATCTGAAGACCTTCAGGTCTTTAGCTCCGTCTTTATTACTTTAAGAGGCGCGTCTTTGTACTGAGATGGCAGGCCTAAGTTACTAATCTTGCTGTGAAAGCCCAGGGCAGACGAGACGCAAGCAGCTTTTCCCTCTGGGAGGCAATCTCCTGGTTGGGGACATGGTACTGACTTGAATAAGTTACAGCGATTTAAGAAATGTCTGTGCCTTCCCTCCATCGGCAAGATGGACACACTCGGGGCGCCCATCTCACTGCACACACCTTCCCCACTGGGGGTACTGGAAATAACAAGCCAGAGTTACTCTCCGCCTCCATAAAACAAATACAAGTGCACTTCCATATATAACAGACGTGCCAAGACAGATGCATAAGAGCCAGTGATGCCAACGGTAAGAGGGGCTTTATGAATACAAAAGTAAATAGACTTCTGCCACCTTTGCGATTTGCTTTTTTTCTTCTTTTTTCCACCTCTGCAGCCATTGTGAGGCAAGTTGGCTTCGGTTGTGCTGCTTACTGTGGACCAGACTGTGCCCCTTACTTGAGCTCTCAGACCGTCCTCTCCCAGCAGTGTCACCGACGCCGGAGAGGCCTATTCTCAGGGTGCAGAGATATTGTTTAGGGGGTTTCTGTCTTAGGTTGAGATGCTAGTTCCCACTTAAACTGTTTAGTGGCTCTCCTGTTTTATAAATACTTGGTTTTTTTAATTGTCAGCTGTCCTGAGCCACGTTAGGAAGGGCAGCATGCAAATCAAATGAACAAGCAAACAAATTCATGTTCATCTGGGTTGATGGTGAGACGCAATCTCTGCTGAGCCCCTTCAAGACACATGGCTCTGCCTCATGACACTTCACAGTCCGAGCCCACGATGTGTTAACCTTGCTGTTATTGTCATCCTAAACACTCCCAGCTCACGTCACCAAATTTTGAGGCAACTCCAGTCCGGGAGCTGCTCCGGTTTTGTTCTCTGGAGCCGAGCTGTCCCACAATTTTCTCCCACACTTCACTTTTGTTCTTTCTTGGTCTTTTGTTTCAGTTGAAACTAAAATAAGAGAGTCGCCAGTATTGAAAGTGTAGCCTTTGGTACAGAAAAACCTCACTATATTCTCTCTGCGAATGGGAGAACAAGTCCCTGGCATGATTTCAGATTCCGGGTAGCATTTGCAGAATGTGAGACCAGAAAAAAAAAAGGGGTTTTGACTGAATAAGTGAACACATTCAGCCAAGAGCTGCTGGGACAAAATGGAGGGCCCTTCATGCTGCTTTCCCAGCCCCTTCGAATGATTAATTCATGCTTTGAAAGTCACTGGCCACCTTATGGAGTATGAGGAAAAAGGGCTGTTTAAGCAGAGACAAAAAAGCCCAACTAGATATTTGGATCAGAAGACGGAAGAGGAAATGAAACAGTGACTCCTTATTACCTTGCACGGATGCACTGAAAGCCCGTGATGCTGCAGCAAGCCACAAGGGAGAGATGATTTTAAAGCTGTTTTTGGCTGGATGGTTCAAACCGCAAGCAACTGATCTGGAGTGAATCCCCAATGCAGCACAATTTGTCTCTCCAGACATCTTCTTTATCAGGCAGGGGACTTGTTGGGGTCTTCTGACAGGTCCCCGAGGCCTGGCTTCGCCCTCAGGGCAGCACAGAGCAGACTGCCCTGATGCCCAGATTATGAACCTGTCCGAGCTCCCTGTGGGATTAGGCAACCATTGCAGCTGGGCTGTTTGCCCACCCCTGCAGTGGGGCTACACACACAGCTGTGATGCTCCCCTCTGCTAACACGTTAACTCTCTTCCTGCCAAATACTAAGCTCCAGCTCCAGAGCTGCCAGTGTTATTGGGGTGGCCATTAGTATTGCCATTGATTATTGATGGAGGAGTAAATGATTTGCCCTGGGTCCCATGGGAAGTCTGTGGCAGAGCTAGGACTTGGACTCGATCACCCGAACCCGCGTAGAGTGCTTGCCCACAACAACAGCCTTTCTCTCTCCTCCAGAGCTGCCTCTTGGCTCACATGTAAAAAGACTTGTTCTGGCCTAGCCCGTGTCCCAGCAGGTTTGCTGTCCTTGTCAGCGTTTTCAAGGGGAGAAGGAAAAAGGAACGAATGAAGCCAGGACGGGGATGGTTTAGATGCAGGCAAAAGTGGCCCTTGCCTGACTCGTCTCATTTGTTTTGTCCTTTTAACCGGAGCAGCGTGCTGCAGCCTGGAAAATAACACTTCCTAAATAACAACAACCTTCCCGAGCCGTGGTAAGTGCTCTTCATCATCATGATTGCCCTCGGCGGCTCCCGCCACTGCCTGGCTCGCTGCAGGGCGGGGGTGTTACGGCTACTTTATCTTGCCCGGGGCTTTCTGTCTTCACACTGGGCCCCAGTTCTCACCCCTGTGTCCAATTCTGCCACGCTTCCCCATCCCTGATGTACAGCCCATTGCAAGAATAGATTGGCCCATCTGTTATCTGCCAGCTGACTGTGTCCCTCGCCTGCTCCCACGCAATGAAGTTGTTTGTTGCCTCGACATCACTTGCCTTTGATTCAGACTCTTCCTTTGCTCTTGAAGCAGCTCTCCTCCCGATGCTGCCTGGCATCTTGCTTACAGGCTGGGCCTCGGATCCGCACGCCTCTTCACGTACGTGGGGATACTCCTTGCAAAAGGTGCTGCTCACCGAGATAGGGGTGACCACTTGAATGAAGCACCCAGATCATCAGTCACTCAGCGGGCGAGCTGATGGTTGGGGTGGTCCTGCTTGGACCAGGTGGCCTAGACGTTGTTAGGATGGTAAACCCTTGTTTTTCCCCACCCTTTTCCCTTGTTTTTCCCTGCCCTTTTCCCTCATCTCTTCCTGCCCTTTTCCCTTGGCTTTCCAGCCCTTTTCCTTCGTTTTTCCCTGCCCTTTTCCTTCGTTTTTTCCCGCCCTTTTCCCTTGCTGATTTATGCTGAGCCCGAGCACTGAAAGACCTGGTCTTGCAGCTGACACATGGCTTGCCTATGGCCAAGTAAGAGATTTGACTGGGCCTAAGACTTAAGATGCTAAAGTCAGCAGAAGTGTAATGCTTATTTTAACTAACATCGGCAAAATGACACGTTCCTTTACTTAGTGGGATGTAGGGCTTTAAATGGTTAATCATTCGTCTAATCATTTGACTGTTTGTTTCGTGGTGGAATAGAGGAACTCAAACCAGACAGGGGAGGAAAACCAGTGGTATATCAAGAGGGAAAACGCAAAAAGTGGGCTGGAGTAATAGTTACACTTCTTGCACAGGGGTGTTGGGAGGATAAATACCTGTACCGCTGTGAGATGGAAGTCAGACACACGTGCTACCTGGTGATGGACATGGGGAACCCCTTGCTTGCTGCACATTCACTGCAGTTACTCTCTTGCAGCGTGCTGTGCATGCCTCATTGTGATCCGGGGCGTAGGTTGCAGCCATGTTGGTCTAAGGACACAGGCAGACAATGATCTTTGGATAAATCCGATATCTTTTATTAGAGCAACTCAAATAGTTGGAAAAATTCTTCTTTGCAAGCTTTCGGGATCATTGTGATCCAAGCATTCTTGATGCTGAAGTAGTTCTGCTTGGGTTTTTTCCCCCTAGGCTCCCCAGGTATGTGTGTCAGCTTGCCATGACCTAGCAGTCCTGCTACATGGAAATCTTTGCGGCAGTAGAGATTTTGCTGCATCTACTGACCATTTGTCAGCTTTCTCTCTCCCCCAACCTTGGTTCAATGTGGGGGTAGGAGTGTAACTAGGGGCTGAATCTAACAATCTATTCTACTTTGAAGGCTCTCTATATTTTGTACTTCCAGCTTCTAGGAGAAAAAATTGACCAACGTCGTCCTTGATTTACTCTGTGGAAGCAAATAACATTGTTTTCCTGAATTCCGTGACATTTTAATGCCTATCATTACATACTGATTTAGCTAGATTAAATAAAAGCTACCTTGCTAAGTCCCTCCTTGTAACTCCAGTCTGTTTCCATCCTACTTAAAACATTCACAGAATCAATGTAGCTTTTATGCAAATATTACACTTTGGGTACAGCACACAGCAAAACATAATAACAATTTCTGACAAAGTTTATTGTATTAAATAGAGGGTTGAGAATTCATTTAACCTACTGTACTTGGAGTATGTAGCAGCCCAGAGAAAAACAGAAAATAGCACAAAGCCCCGTGAGTTCATTTACTATTTGTATGGATGGTGTGTGTACTTTTCAACAGTTCTAGTGCAATTCAGCTTTAATAAATAGATGTTTAAAATAATGCTTTGTATAATGTAACCATCTCATTGCATTAAACTTAAGCCTCAATCCATAAGCCAGAAGAATTGAACCCAGCAGGCTGCAAGCTCGTGATTGAGACCTTTTGTCCAATAACCTAGACAACTGCATTAAATAGAAGGCGCATACAATGTAATAAGTCGCTACTACAAATATTCTGCTGCTGGGATCCATCAGAGCTGCAGACAGGTTATAATTAGAGATCAAGGAACCATGTCAAGTTTGGAGTTTGGGCTTGTTTCCAAAAATTTTGGGGGTGAATTATCCACCCTGCTCCAGCCTCTTTATTCCGAGTATGAGTAGCATCGAGGGACCTAATATTTCCACCGTTGCACACGGGGAGCTTTCTCCCAAAGCATACACAACATATGGGTGTGCTGGGTGAGATGCCGGGGGCCAGGAGGTGTATGTCAGTGGTGGACCATTACACAGTGCTATGGCAGCAACAGCCTGCCCAACTGGAAAGGACTTAGGCCAGCATTTCCCCCCATCCCTGCCTTGTTCAGCTCAAAAAGAAGGAAGCCTGGAGTCTCCTTGGTGCCTCCTTCCTTCAGCTCTGAGAGGTGCAGCACGGACCCCGACTTTAAAGACTTTTTGGTACTTAACTGCACTCACAAAACCCCAAACTACCCACTTTTTCTTGAACTTGATCTAAGTTCCTGGGAGGTCTAGGAGGACAGTTTCTGTGTCTACCAACAGATAGCATAGATTGGATTATGATCTTTTTTATGCCATTTCTTTTTACAGAGTTACTTCAATGGAGTTAGTCTTGACTGGCCTAGTTGCAAGTGTAACACATAACTTTGCTCGGTGTCCTTGAAGTGCTCTACTTCTGTAGCTGTTTGGGCTGATACGGGAGGTTTCAGAGTTTCACTGGTGGGATTTGGGACCTAACAGCTTTAAAATCTCCTTTGCTTGTCTCCTGCCATATACCTTCCCTGTCCAGCACTGCAGAATGGCAGTGTTTGAGCAGGAAGCACAGGAATAGGGATCCACACTGCATTCCTGTAGAAGATACCCAGATGACAGGTGCCATTTTGCTTTCCTGTGATTCCCTTTTCCACCGTTTTTGAGTAGGACGATGCCCCAAAGACAGAGCCTAAGAAGAGGATGGCACAAAGACAGATCCTTCAAGCACAGATTAGGATGTGTGAGGACAGCAGCCTTAGTCTTTCTTTGTGACAGTTGGTGTCCACTGAAAATCTGTTCCAGAAAGTTATTTAAACTCTGTTTTCATGATGGTTTTTTTCATTTCCCTTCCATTGGGTAGAACAGCCAGTGAGACAACATCATAAATCTGCCCTTCCCCTCTTGTACTAGTTTTCAATTAGTTAATCAGCAGTGCAACGCTAACTGACACTGGCGTCACGGTGATGTATGATGCTGCTCTGAACTTAATTCTAGAAAGATATTCGGCACAGAGTCATTTGGCTCCAACAGGGAAGAGAAACCACCACACGGTTTTAACTCTTCAGAGTAACCTCAGAGAAAGAGTGCAGTGTATCCAGAAAACAAAGGCGCCCCGAACACCGTTTGAGAAGATTAACGTCCAGCGTACAAAATGAGCTTGAGAGGTCTTAACTGATGCTAAAGAATATGAACCACTTTCTGCAAAAGTAAGTTCACCTTAGGGTGTCCTCTGCAATAACACCACCTCTGGCTGGAGTGCTGGAAAAAATGATAAATCACTCGATAACTTTGATGTCAAGTTTGCAAAAAAGCAATGTTCTTGTTTATCCTGATTCTGACACAGGGAGACACTGTTAAGACAGCAGTACGCTGTGTGTATATACATTGTGTGAACATGTGGTTGGCTGTGTTTATAATTAAACAATACACGTATAAACTATAGAGTGTGGTCTGTGCCTGTGTAGAATATACAGAGAAAGACATATTGCACATCGGGAGAATGTATACAATACATGGCAGTTAATGTAACATCAGAGATGCGGTGGAGGGTGTGACTTCCAAGAAGCCAGTCCCCGTCAATGAACCATGCATGATTCAACTAGAATGATGTTGTTTAGAGATACCCTGATGTAAATCTGGAAGGACTCCATTGACTTCAGTTCAATTGTTCTGGATTTATACCAAGATAACCCAGCAGAGTTGACATCTTTGCTGAAATCAGTTGCTCAAAATGGGTTGTTATTTAAGTTTAAAAAGAAATTTGTTTTATTCTTTTAATGTTTCTCCCTTCTGGTATGGGGCAATGCCTGCTGTAGTTTTTAAGAGTCAGGAACAAGGCCCTTTTATTATAAAATGTCAAGAGAAAAAGAGATCTCAATTTCCCTCAGCACCTATTAGGATAGAATAATTATGTTCTGCACTTCCAAGAAGAAAACCAAGCAAGTGAAGTCTGTTTTACTTTACCTCTAGCTGCTGGTAATCTAAGGAGCTTCAAGTCCCCAGTGGGACTGTGGAGGGGAACTGCTGAGAAGAGCTGGTAAAAA
>NW_017728935.1:8068308-8079239 GCF_001723895.1 Crocodylus porosus | reverse complement strand
ATGAACAATAGCCTTTGACAACAATGCAACTTTTCACAGAAAAGGTTGGCACAATCCATAATGGAAAATCTCAGGTTCTAGAAAGTCCAAAAGCTGCAGGGATAACAGCTTTTTTTGTTCTCGGTGAATTTTTTAATTGGTTTCAATTTTCTGACCAGCTGTATTACTGAGTTACACGAGGGTCCAAAGAAGCCATCAGCAGCAGGACCAAGATGTGATTTTTCCAGTGGAGCCCTAGGACAGTGTTGTGCACACAAGTTATTTTGTAAAACCCAAATGGAATTACACTCTAAGCGGGGGAGACCCCATCGACTTCTCCACCTCTAGTAAATCCGTGGCCCTGTTTCATCCAGGTGCTTCAGCATGTGCCCAGCTCTGTCTTCAGTGGGACTCATCACATGCTTATATGATTTTCAGTCCTGCACAGGTTTCGGGCTGCTGTATTGGGAGTAGGTGATGGATTTAAAGCCGAGATGAGAGAACAGAGGAAGGGAAAGAAGAGAAATCCTAGCTTACAGCCTGTTCTATCCCATGGAAAGACCTGCAACTTCTGCAGAGGGGTCTGTGGCTCAAGGATTGGATTCTCAAATCACCTCAAGGCCCATCAATGAACCGGGGTGGAGATCATCCTCAAATCTAAGGACTGGTGACCAACCAACGGATGCATTTGGACTAGATAAGGGTTAACTGGGGCTTTTGCTTGCTTCTCTCTGTGCATTACTGCAGATGTTTTATTTAAGACTGGGGACTCTTCTATTTAATTGTTAATGTTTGTGGGTTAGTTTATTGTTTAGTACTTCTCCAGCCCTAAGCTAGCTTCAGTACATAAATGTGCTATTGTTTTTATGCATGTAAACAATAATAATTAGTAATAAATATGCAGAAGTAACGATCAGCTTCTACAAAACTCTTCATCCCATTCTGGATGCAGTGCAGCATGTCACAGCTGTGGGGAGTGGTGAGTTTCCTATCCTCAAGGCTAGCTCTGTCGTTCATGTTAGGACCTCATTCTCCAAAGCTGGGATTATGCATCTTCCTCTGAGCCACCTGTATTGAGAGACCGGCTACTTGCCAAACCGGTTTCCTGGTCTGATTCAAGAGAGCAGACGATATGCAATGTGCTTTGGAGCTGAAAAATGTCTGTTCCATCTTGGCTCTCATCACACAGGTTGGTACTTGAACCCCGGAGTTGGTAATTTTTTTCATGTGGCATCTATGAACACCTGAAGTTTTTTCCTGTTACTTCCATGCAATATTTCAGTAACTCTTTTCATTACGTAGTCCTTTTTTAATAGAGTTCAATTTATTTGATCACCCATTTTTCTCTGTTCTTCCAGTTTTTTTGTAAGGTAGCCTAGATATATTTGACATGTGTTTCCTTACTGTTCTGTCGGAGTGCGCGGTTAGCTGAGACTCTTTCCAAACCAATAAGAATTGTAGATGTGACCCCTGGAAGGAAATGCAGGCAATGCCATCGCCTATAAAATATAAGACAGCACAAGACTGTAATTTATAAGGCTAAGCACAGTGGGCTGTTTTTCTTTGAACTAATTAAGTGCAAGGGGAGCACAGCTAATTAATTGGAGGGACACTCAAGGAAATACGAGGTGGATAGGAAAGCACTGTGTCTTCAGCAAATCCTTTGTGCCTGTGGGATCAATAGTCTGGTGATCCAGCTCTGTTAATCTGTAGACAGGTGTACATCTGTTTTCCCTCCCCCTTGTCCCTTGCTCTGGATTTCCAGATGTATCAAGTTTGGTTTCTGCCCAGTGAGTAACATGCAAAATAGCAGCGAGAGTGAGGGAAGGAGGCTTCCTATCTGATTTGAAGGGGAAAATTGGCTGGGGATAATACTACATTTTAATAAGTCAGCCAGGTACAGGCATAGGAAACACCAGGTTTCCCCTGGACAAGGTCACGGTCGATTCATATTGATGCATTTAAATAGTTTCCTTAGTATCTACACAAATCAAGCTACTGCTACTTTGGTGTCTCTGCTTTGCACTGTGTAGGGCACCCACAATTAAAACTGGGTGTAATCACGAGCTGCGCCCCTGAATTACAACAGGTTTTATCAGAGGACTGAAATTTCAGATGATCAATCCTCCCCCTGTCTCTATTCCCGTGAAAATTACTGAAGTCCAGTGCTAGAGGCAGAAGCCTTCCAAGATAAATGACCTCTATGCATGCGTCTTGATAAGGCCTATAAAGTTAATCATAAATGAATAACACTGATGGAGAGAGTAGTACCTGCTATTATAGTTAGCTAGAAAGGCAGCCATTAAATTAAGCACCACAAAGATATTGGGGAATTATCCAGACAGAGTTTCTTGCCGCATTCTTCATTTGGATGCAGAAACCTGCTCAGAGCAGTTTAAACAAAAACAGGGCTATTGAAAATTATCTTTCCATGTACCTATGTCATAAAGACAGAGTCATTTTGCTGCATGTGTGAGAGGAGAAACAAACTTCCACAACCAAAATTCAACCACACCAACGAGAGCCGCAATAAAGTTCACAGGAATGGCAAATTTGAACTGGGGCACAAATAGCCAGCCTGTGCTGAAATAACCTGCCAGAGACCATTTGTTCTCATGGAACGACTCGCTCCTGCTGGCTGGTAAGACGGGGGAATTTTATTGAGAGCTCTCTACTGGAGTGTGACCTTGCGGCTAGTTGAAAGATTACAGGAAATCTGGAATTTCTGAACGGCCGTCTGGCTACTCTGATGTCCTGTCTCTGAGAGTTGCCAGCCTCTGGCTGACTGGGAGCAAGTATAATACCAGAAAATAGCAAAAGTTTCCATTTACCCCACATCAGGCATGGTAATGCTGACATGTTTTATCCTAGCTCACGTACCTGTCGAAGCGCAGGGGTAACTAACTCTTCTAAAAGCTTTGACTTCCATATAGGCTGCAGCACTGAGTTCTGAAGGTTAATTTGACATTAATAAATAAATAATAATTACTTGGTTTTAAATTTGGCCATCTTCTCTTTTCTCTCCTGGGTGATGGTGGCTGCATCGGGAATAGACCCGAGGAGTCCTGACTCCTTGACTTACTGTACCTTCTTGAGCAAATCTGTTGGTGCCTCCTCTTTACTTCTAACCATGAGCGCACAGCTGTGTGGGAGGGTGGCGCACATGCCATTTTGTGGATGCCGTCTTAGCTGGTACGCTTGCAAGACTGCACATTCCCATTTGAAAATGTTGGCCTTCCCGATGCACCTCTTCCCAAAGCGCTGAGCAGCAAGAGCACTCTGTCCCTAGGGACCTCACTGGGAGCAGAGGAAAGCTGGCACCAAGCACCTTCCTTGAAGGTCTTCCCTCTGTTTCCGTTTCCAGCAATGACTCGGCTGGGCGGTCCGTTCATTTAAATCACGCACCCTCTCAGAATTGCTTTCCTGGTAATATTCCCTGTTTCGGCACCCTCAGTAGCTCCGAGAGGAATATGTTTTACAATTTCAAGTTGAGCTCAACTTTAATTGAAATTTCTCATACACAGTAAATGATGAATGACTCTCTCAATAATGTTTTGTTGACCAACACATGTACTATATGTCAGGTGTCATAAAAGTAAGAGAAAACCATATGCAGCACAAAAATATCTCATTATTAATAACAGCTGCTACAATTACTTTCCCCCTATCGTATGCAATGAGGCCCATGAATTACTAATACACCACCTCAGCTATCGCTCCATCTGGTCTCTGAGTCAGCCACAGACACACTTGCAATCCCAAGCTGTCAGACAGATCAGTGCAGAGCTCGAATGTTTGCAGACACGTTGTGGGAAGGGCGGGAGCACTGGGAGGTGGAGGCCTGGGTTCAGTGGACACCATTCCCTTAAGTCCTCAGAGAAGCAAGGGACAAGTTCTGCTTGTCAGTCCTGCCCTTGAACAAGCCTCCCTCTAGCTCTGGCCTCACATGTGTAGCTCATGAAGTCAAAGTATCCCCGTAGAGTCGGACCTGAGAACCTGACTTATTTACCCAAGCAAGTATTATTTTCTATTGAAATGGCATCTGGAGTCTTGTCTTGAAGTCCAGGCTTCAGGGCGCTTTGTGCAGCACCTCCCACCTCTCAACACAATACTGCCCAGCTGTAAGAGCTCCCAGTTTTAGGCAGGCAAGACAGAAACAGCTTGGGAAGAGATGCAACTACTCAGGTTCACACAGCTGATTAGCAGCAAAGCTGAGGTTTCCCAAGCCATGAGCAAGAGGCCTGTTGACTGGCTCTTGGTGCCTCCCTTGATTCGTAGCTATGTTGATAAGAAGCATCCTGCTTCTCCAGGATCTCACTCACGTGAATCGAGAGCAGGTCATGAGGAATCCAACCTGACGTTGCTCCAGTAAGGTTGGGACCCCTGCCTCGCTCGAGTCTTTCACTGCACGGGCACATGCAGAAGGATCGGAGCCCTCGTTACTCTATGCACAGAACGGAGCCTGAAACAAGAGGGCTGTTGGCTTTAGGAATGTCCCTGTGGATGCCCAGTCTTCCTAACTAGAGTTATTGAAGCAATTAGTCAAGGAAAGCACAGTAGCAGTTACCTCAGGGGAAATAAGGAATCAAGTCAGAGCCTTGGCCATTTCTACTTGTGAAATCTTTGGTTGTGGGCATGCAAACAAATGACTGTGGGGTAAGCTAGGCTGGGAAATGCCCATGCACAGTCTGCGTGAGGTGACTTGCTCCTGGGTGGAAGTGAGGAAAAGGATCTCACAGCCACCAGCTGGCAATGACCGCAGAGTAGCTAGCATGCTGTAAATTCACATCTTAGCCAACCGCATGGCAGCTTGTCCATGCAACTGTGGCCTTTCTGGATAGAGTACTTCCAGCACAGGATGGAGAATAAAACCCCAGGGAGCTTCAAGGAACTTTCTGACTGTCCAAACCCTTGGCTGCAATGACAAAACCCTCTGACTTTTCTGCGGGGGGGTTGATTTTTCCTCCGCTGAGTATCTCGGTTTGTCAAGGATGGTGGTGCTCTTGGCCTTTTCCATTAATCAGAGTGTTCCCTTGCCTCTAACCAAAGGCCAGGCAGAGTTGATGGCAGCACTCTGGTCTTTGCAAGAACCACCTCATTTTCATCTACTCTGACATTTTTCTTTCCATTAGTATCCAGGGCCAGAAACAATTTGTCCAGGTCCTTGCCTTTTCTTTTTTATTCCCACAGTAGAGCAAAATGAATCATAAAAATCACAGACATTAGAGATGGGAAGAGACCAAATAGGTACTCTGTTCTTCCATCGGGCTCCAGTAAAGGTTCATACAGTCTGTTTTCTAGGACTTTATCCAGTCTAATTTAAATACAGTGGGTCACAGAGGATTTAAACACAAGGTAGTCTGAGATTTTACTCATCTTCTTTGATTATCAACCAAATTCTGCGCTTGGTTAAACCAGAGGGAATCCTGAGAATCTGAATAATTCAGGATTCATACTGGTGTGGCTCAGAACATGAGTTTAGTCCCTAACTTGTCATATGCATGTTTAATCTCATATTATTAACAATGAGGGCTGTTCATTACTTGTCGTTTGGAAGTGAACAAAGCCCGAATCAAACTGGCAGCCCATTGTTCTAGGGGCCGTACAAGTATATAGCAAGTCACCCCCCTCCCTCTACCATGTGGCTGAAGTATTAATTAACTGATAACAGGTAATGGTCTAAACAATGCCCAAGTCCCATGGACTTTCAGTGGCACGTGGGCTGTCTATCTATTTGTGTGTGCATTTGTAATGTATTCACTGCATGCCAGAATAGAGACTAGTGACAGATGTGGGAGTTCTGTCTTAATGCAATCTTAGCTGGCATCTGTCATTCTGTTTTCCAGCCAGGGTATGCTGAGGACTTTGCAAACAGACAAGCCGAGCATTTCAAAATGTTATGCAGCTCATTTCGTTCTCCAGAAGCTATTCTGGATGAACGGCAGGAGTTTCAAAGGGGGTCCGTGTCCTCCTCCGTGTACTAGCCCCATTGGGATCCAGGTTATAGCTCCCATCGACTTCATGGGGAACAGGAGCTGAGCACTTCCAAAGCCCGCTCTATTTTTACAATGAAAGACAGGGATTTTCAAAGGAGGCTGAGGGAGTCAGGCTCCCCAGTCCCACTTGAATGTAATCAGTGGCAGGTTTTAATCTGGCCACGCTGAAAATCCCGGCCTCAATTATAGTTAAAAGAAACAGCACATGGCAGCAGAAGGCAAACAAGACAAGGATGAACACGGGGGCACAACTGACCCCATTTGGAGGACAGGACGTGATTCAAGGCCCACCGAACCCAGTGGAAGCAGAGTCCCCGGCTGTGCTGGGCACTGGACCAGTCCCATATTCAGGTGGTGTTGTACGAGAGTACATCCTGTTGGATCATCCTGCATCTTGACCTGATTTTCTAATTGTCCCGCCTTTCTATAAAAGCTATGTTGTTGAAATATCCCCTCACTTGCTTTCAGAGATCATAAACCCCTTCCCCATTATCTGCTTCTCTCTATTATAGGCAGATAATGGCTGACTTTTGCCGCCTTTGCTTGGGAAAGTGCATTTAATTTTGTCAAATAATGGGGGCTTTTGTTCATCTTTAATACCATTTTCCGTGCTTTGCTCCTTTTTACCTAATAAAGCAGTCTCAGTTAGTGGCCCACTCTGAGTGATTGCACTTAATGCAGAGTATTATATAGGGCTGAAGGCTCTTACTTGTTACATACTCATCAGGAACTTGGTGCAAACCCGATGCCATGGTATCACATACAAACGCCTGATATTAGGTTTAATCTGTTCCATTTAATGCATGCATAGCCACTAAGACATTTTCCAAATTACTTGTAATTAATGTACTTGTCGTTACATAATGAGTGTGGCTTAGGTTAACTCTGACTCCCTATTAAGCAGTTTGGGTGACACGCCCGGAGCTCTTTAAAGGGCACCTCTTGAGGCAGCTGCCCTGAGGAAGGGAAAAGCCATCCCCGGGGCCCAGTCGTGGGTTCCCATTTTCACGGTGTATGCATTAATTAACACAGATGATAATTGCTTATGGTGGATCTTGCCATTTTGCACAGCAGAGCACACAGCTAGTAAATGAATGGACTGTGACTCCATTTACATTGCAAGGGGCTGAAGTTTGCTGGGAGAGGCTAGGGCCAAGGCTGGGAGCCATCCAAGCTCCTGCAAAATTATGAAGAAAATGTCGTAGTGGGTGAGCATTTGCAGTCACAGTTTCTCACATAAAAGTCTTCATTGCATCACTTGGTGCAGAGTTTGGCTTCAGTCGTTTGCAGATGCAGCAACTTTTACTGGTGATTTGCAGAACATTTGAGTGTAGGGATTAACTAGTGCATGCTCTCTTGCCAATGCATTCGTTATTTTTAATTTTTAAAAACTCTGTGAGAGCAGCCTGCCTATACAGTACCTGCAAGGTGCTGTTCTCCCAAGGGCACTGCTTCTGGAAAGGTAGAGAAAGGGAAGACAGGGGAACAAAATGCTGAGCTGGTCCAGGAAGGTGAGATTTTCACTTTTGGTTTAATGCTGTTTCTATGTACATCAGATAACATTCTTCATTCTCTGCATAACTGCCTGGTGTGCCTGATTACTACTTGCATTACAGCGTGGTCTAGGCAGGCCTCACTGTGTTAGCCACAGTGCAAACTTGCAGCACGGAGCGATCCGTGTGCCAGGGAACCTCCAGAAAAAGAGTGGGAGGAGCAGGAGACTTACTCGACATCACTGGTAGGGACAGGAATGAACCTTGCTCAGACAGGTGCTGGGGGAGATGTGGTGCTCAGGCCCCGGGCGTGGGGCGGGTGAATAGCAGAACCCAGGTGCCAGTGCAGTAATCTGCCCATTGGACCACACTGCCTTGTTTACCTGCCTTGCTTCTGAAATGCAAGGCTGTTTCTTGCATATCACATCCTTCCCAAGGCTGGAGGGAGACGTGTCAGTCTACTGACTGCCATGTTATCTTACACCAAGTTCATTATAAATACTAACTCTCCCTTACAATCATTGATTCACTAGTAATGATTCCAGGGCCAATTGCTCTCTAATTACTTACACGCCGACTCGATGGGTCATTGTGTAAACAGCCACTAGGCTGACAAACAATATCAGGTCCACAGGTGTGTGATCTAGGGTCCATGCGCACAGGAGTCGGTTCTTGGCCTGTTTGTAACTGCTATTAACAGTAACAAAGGCACGCACACAGGCAAAAGGAAAAGCAAATTCTCCTGCGTGCATGCAACACCCATACACCCACCAGGAACAAGTCCAAGCCCTTAACCAGAGCAGAGATAACACACAAAGTTCAAACACGAGCATGGCATTTCCCATAACTGCATAGAAATATGGGACCCGTTCCCTCATTTTACTGTATGTAATTGATACCAGGCCAGGAGCTGCTGGCAGATTAAATTTTACAGCCCATGACATACCAAGGCCTTGACTTAAAAATTACTTGTGCTCCACTCTAATTATTCATGTTCTACCAGTTCAGATGTTAGGGATAGATGTCATTTATTTTGCTGGAAAGTGATTTGCCAATCCACAGCTGAAGGTAACACAAAAGTGAAGGGCTTAAATGTTGGGGAACTTCTAATAAAACAATGAAGAAAAGAGGTAAATGGGGCAGTGAGGGGACTGGGAAGATAAATTCTCAGACCCGATGTAGGAAAAAGGCCTGACATAGAAAAAGACCTGTAGAAAAAAATCATCAAAGGGTTAAAAGATGCCATAACAGGTGAAGACAACGGCAGTCAGATCTCTTCAGCGCCTGCTCATCAGCAGGAATGGAGGTTTCCCCCCTTCTCATGCTGTTGGCGAGGAATATCACAAAGAGTTACAAGCAGCCAGAACTGGCGTCCATAGACTTACTGCATCAGCAGTATGGCAACTACAGTAAGTCAGTGCATGGATTTTTTCAGACACAGGACATAACACTACAAAATGTGCTCCCAGGACCAGCAGTTTTCAACCTGTGGGCCGTCACCTTTGGGGAAATATTCTGAGAAGTCCCCTTACATGCATCCATACAGTGCTAATTACTATCTGCAGATTTCTCTATGGCCATCTAACTCATGAGGCATCATTTCTGTTCCTTACTTGATTGCATGTGGAGGTTTTTTAACCCACGACACCAAAGGCTGGCAAATAATGAACTAATCAATCTGTTCCCTGCTTGACTGGATTATGAACTTTTTAAACACGTGACAATAATGATTGACCAATAGTGAGAGAATCGCTAATGATAAAAATGGCCATTGGCACATGCATAGTCTTGGCAGAGAAGTGAATGCAGATGTTTGGACCAAGAACATCAACTTCTGACACATCTGAGTGTACAAAGGCTCACTGGAACAAAGGCTGTCTAATTAAGCAGTCTCTCAGATTTTGAATAAGTGCTCATGAAAGCTGGCTTTGCACAGTTGGGCTATTTTATTTGAAGCCATGCTAGAAAAAAACCCAAGTTCAAACACAGTTGTTTCAACCATGGGCTCCCTAAACACTGGACATAAATTTCCTTTCTGAGCACCACAGGACGGGAGATTTAAGTGAAGTGTCTGCAGCAGGTTTCAGCAAGCCTGCTTGCGGACTGAATGATGCTGACATTTTTTTAAATAAAAAGAGAAATTTATGCTGGGAGGAATGGTAGTCTTCCTCGTTCACAACGAAATGTGAAGAGGGAACGGTAATGATGCTGGGTGGAAAAGCAGGTACCCTTGTTAAGCTAAATTCCAGGAGAAGTCAAGGCAGAGTAACTTATTAAGTTATTCTGATAAGGAAGCAAGGTCTTATCAGTGATACACAGAAAACTGCCTTTGTAACATGAATTGTCTTTGCAGAGGACACTTATTTGAAGATGAGGAGTGACTGTTTTGACTCCTGTCCTTTACCAAGCCCGTAACGTGTAAATAAACCTCACCCTCAAATGCTCCTTCATAAAAACATTATACCAATTTCTCAGTATATCAATACAGAAAAACAGGGTATTTTTCTCCCCAAAATTCCACTATGAATTGTAAAAAGGTCAGTCTATTTTCAAGTAAGCTGAGAAAATGAATTTACACTGTAAATTGTCTTAGAGGTTGTTTTCTTCTCAACTCCCTGACTGCTCGTCTATAGAGAATAGCACATGCCTCCTCTCTAATAGGCCCTGGAATCTCATCTCGATCAAATGTGTTATTAGTGACCGGGTGCTGGTCAGGCAGCCATTGGACTGTGCATAAATTCTTGATTTAAAGATGTCTAATTGCCTATTCATATCAACTTAGCTAAGCTCAAGACTAGACGAATAATAACAAGTCTTTGCCCATCTCTGGTGCTTTTAAAGTGAGGCTCTTTAAGCCTTAATTAGGTAAAGCATTAATTAATTAAACCTGGCTGAACCTTGTCATTGAGGTGTTTACTTACCCATCTATCACAGGCAGGCCCACTGAGGTGAAGAGGGCTACATTCTGCTCTCATTTATGTTCAGTTGTTTTTTTTGGAGTTGCATATTTGATAATAGCACCGAGCACATTTGATGACAGATTTCAAAATCATTAGTGTAACTCTGCATTTAGGAAAACACAAGCAAAATACCTTCCCACAATCCAGCTAAGATTAACAGCTGTCCAAACATAAGAGAATGTGCAGTTCCCTTCTGCTCTGCAACCGAATTCCATAACCGCTTCTGGAATATTAACTCTGGTTAACCTTATTGCTGTGACAAAGGAACATTTCATTTTTCTATATGAAGGACCATAAAAGAGGCACAATAACTAATATTGTAAACATGAACTGATTGCCAGAGCTGTGCCGGATTCAGCAGTCTAGCAAACATTTACTTTGGTTTTGTTTCTAGCTTCTATTCATGCCCTAAATTAATGAAGGAGTTTTAAGTCTGAACTAAGCCCATCAGCCTGACTTCTGTCTCGGGGAAGATCTTAGAAAAGTTCATTAAAGAGGCCATC
>NW_017728935.1:8016902-8067445 GCF_001723895.1 Crocodylus porosus | reverse complement strand
CCTGCCCTTTGGGCAGGGGGCTGGACTCGATGATCTCCCGAGGTCCCTTCCAGCCCTAACGTCTATGAAATCTCTGAAACATACCATAAAGAAGTGGCCATGAGCAGCAATGGCAGATATTGGGTCTAGGGTCTAGTCCCAATTCTGCCTTTGACTTGCTGTGCAATTCAGAGCAGCTTTTTTTAACCTTGCAGTCCTCAGTTTCCCCTCTCAACTTTAGCTAGAGCGGCAGGCACAATTTTGAGCTAGCGTCTATGTCTGCACATCACGTAGCACAATGGAGGTTTGATCTCGTTGGCACTGAGGGGAGAGTGTTGGAAGAATTTGTGTAATACAAACAATAAAACAAAGATATGGGTACATCAAACATGGCCACAATTAATGACTATTTGGCATATGCTCCTGAAATCAATCCAAAGACATTAATACTAAGTATCCGGTGTTTAATTTTGAAGCTGACATTTGGAGGACCATGTAGTACAAGCCTGACAAGTGTTCATCAAATAAAAGGAAATTTTATATTATATCAGAGATGTTTTATACCATTAATTGTGGGTACCTAAATCAGTGGTGATATTCAGCTATCATCCTGTGTGCCGCTCTCTTTTTTTTCTCTTTATCACCACACATGCTCGAGTATCTATCAATCAATCTTACATTTTTCTGTAGTGTCCATCAGACTAATATCTAAGCACAGATCCTTATGGAGAGAAGTATACTGCAAATGCCTGGATGGATAGCGATAAACCATATAGTCTCTCTCTCTTCTCTTTTTAGTAAGCATATGATAATCTTTAGAGGGTAATTTCACTGTATCAATCTTATTTCTCCTTTCCCCAGCCATCATCCCTCCTCCCATCCGTGAGTTATTAGATGACATAACATTCACTTTGGCAAAATATATTATTCAAACCGTGTGGCTTAAAATTGAAATGCTTACATGGTCATGAACCCTGGCTGCTGTTAAAAATAAATCCCTTTATCTGTGCTACGTTCTCAGGCCTGCATTTTCCACAGAAAGGCCTTGAAAATACTCTGGACTCTGAGCCTGAACAAAATCGAATGTGACTTTTTAAAAATAGAAAGCCTGGTCCTCTCTGCTTTTCTCTTTGGGTCGACAATGGGAGATAAATTCACTCTGCAGGAACCTTTTGTGGTCCGTGCTGCTGAGGCAATTTGCAGTTTGCTGTGGAAAAGGCATCTTACGCTACATTTATCACCCCCTGCCGCTGGCTACAATTCAACCCACTTGGAGCCACGGAGCAGAGGTGCCGAGTGGAGCTCCCGCATTATTATTCTACATAATAATGGGTGTTCAGGGAAGCAAGAGACAAACATACAGTATATTCCAGAAAGGCTCAGCTGGGGAGTGGAGGTAAAAGAGCCAGGGGGTGGGTTGGAGGGAAAAAGGCAGAAGGGGAGAGAGTTTGCAAACAAAACAGAATAAACGTGGTCATAAATTGAGGATTTTTTTTTCTCACCGTTTTCAATGAGTATTTGTGACTGATGTGGGCTTTGCCAGCCAGTGTTCAGGGCCTAGCAAAGAGACTTTCGCTCCCCACAGTGCACACCCTACCCCAAGCATCTGCTGTGGGCCTTCGCATGGTAATCTCTCTGCCTGTGAATCAACGCCTGACCCCTTTGGCTAGGAATGCAAGATACACACAAACCAGTTTCAGTGATCAGAAATTGATTTAAACCCGTAACAGTACAGAAGTTCAGTGCACATAAACCAGTTTCAAAATGGCTGAAACTGGTTGACGATAAACCTGGTTGAATGTAGTATCAAACTTAACTGATTTGGGTCAAAATGGTTTATGAAACTTCTGTCCCAGACCCCTTCTTGTTTCAAGTTAAATCACAATCCCGCAGCTGCTTTGCAGCCCTGGGCTGGGATGTGCTGTCTGCCCCAGCAGAGAAGGGCTAGCTTTGCCCCTCTGCTCCCTAGCTTGGAGCAGTGAGAGCTGGCTGCCAAGGGGGTGAGGGAGGCAAGCTTGACAGGGTGAGGAAGACTGCCCCCCTCTAGGCAGACCCTAGCTGGGGTCTGGGGCCATAAAAGGGGATAAACTCCCCTTCCTCTGCTCAAACTTATTGGTGCCTGAGACTGGATTACAACTCCGAGAGGCACCTAGAAGCAGGAAGAGGAATGATGAGCAACACTTCAGGGTCCGGCTGCTGTGATTCTGGACTGCAAATCCCAGAGACTTTGGGGGGCAGCAGGAAGAGGAAGCGAACACATAGCCTATGCTGGCTACATGCTGGAGAGCTCTAGCACCCCCTGGCTTCTGGCCTGAGCCACTGCAGGCCTCTGGCTGCATTTCCTGAATCAAAGGGAAATGTCTTGTCACTTTGGTTTCAGTTTAATCTCTGCATCTTAGCCTAACCTGCAAGGACTGAATCCATTCAGCCTCGGGCTTGTTGACTGCCTTACTTAGCCTTGGTGGCCCGATCGTGAGATGGGCTGTTAGTGAGTGTCCAGGATGGTCAGTAAATACCGGAAGACATAAAGCACTCTGCAGGATGGTTGAGTGGGTGGGGAGGGTGGTGGGAATTTTGCCTTGAAACATCCTTAAGCACTTTGCTTGCTCAGAATGAACCTACACCTAAGCTGAGTTTGGGGGCAGAGCGGTTTGCATTAGCAGTCATCCTCCACATCAAGACAGCTCCTGAGCAGGGGGCACAAAGGGCAGTCACTCAATGGAGCTATGCTGGTTTACATCCTCAGAGTACTTCAGAGATTTCATAGACATTTGGGCTGGAAGGGACCCCGGAGGATCATCGAGCCCAGCCCCCTGCCCCAGGGGCAGGAAGTCAGCAGGGATCATAGGATCCCAGCAAGATAAGCATCCAAATGTGTTTTGAAGGCGTTCAAAGCGGGTGGTTGAACCGACTCTGGTGGCAGTCTGTTCCAAACCTTGGGGGCTTGGACAGTGAAGAAGTTCTTTCGTATGTCCAGCCTGAACTGGTCACAGCGGAGTTTGTGACCGTTCAATCTTGTCCTCCCTTGAGGGGCTCTGGTGAACAGTCGTTCCCTCAGATCCTGATGAGCACCCCTGGTAAGCTTATAGGTGGCCACCGGACCACGCGTGAGCCTACGCTTTTCCAGGCTGAATAGCTCCATGGCTCTCAGCCTGTCATCATAAGGTCTGTTTTCCTGACCTCTGATCATGCGTGTGGCTTTCCTCTGCACCCTCTCAAGCTTCTCCACCTCCTTTTTGTATTGCGGAGCCCAAAACTGGACGCAGTACTCCAGCTGTGGCCTCACCAAGGCCGAGTACAAGGGCAGAATGACATCCTGGGATCTGCTTGAGAAGCATCTATGGATGCAAGCCAGCGTTTTGCTCACTTTACTAGCTGCAGCATCGCATTGCAGGCTCATGTTCATCTTGTGGTCAACCATGACCCCCAAGTCCCTTTCATCTGTAGTGCTAACCAGCGTAGCACTACCCAGCCTATAAGCATGGTGCAGGTTTTTCCTCCCAAGGTGGAGAACCTTGCATTTTTCAGTGTTGAACACCACCAGGTTCTTGTCTGCCCATTTCATGAGTCTGTCCAGGTCTGCCTGGATCACCCTCCTGTCCTCAGGTGTGGATGCTTTACCCCAGAGTTTGGTGTTGTCAGCAAATTTGGCCAATCTGCTTCTGACACCAATGCCCACATCATTGATGAAGATGTTAAACAGTACAGGCCCCAGGACAGAGCCTTGTGGGACCCCACTGATCACAGCGCACCATGATGATTGGCTCCCATCAACCACCACCCTCTAGGTCCTACCATGGAGCCAGTTCCTCAGCCAGCGGATCGTGGTGAGGTCAAGGCCGCAGTTAGCCAGTTTAACCAAGAGGTGATCATGGGATACCAGGTCGAAGGCTTTTTAAAAGTCGAGGTATACAATGTCGATCTCTTCCCCTTTGTCCAGGTGATAGGTCACCTGGTCATAAAAGGAAATGAGATTGGTCAATGAAGACCTACCCGCAACAAACCCATGCTGGGTATCCCTCAGGATATTGAGTTCAGCTAATCTGTTAAGGATGGCCTCCTTGATAATCTTTTCCAAGACTTTCCCCAGGATAGAGGTCAGGCTGATGGGCCTGTAGTTTGCTGGATGTACTTTCCTCCCTTTCTTGAAGACAGGCACAACACTGGCCCTCTTCCAATCATTGGGCACTTCACCAAAGAGCTCTCAAAGATCAACTTGGCCTCTGGTTTCTCTGGGCATGCATCAGCAAAGCCTTTCCTCCCCTCTGACTGTACCCAGCCATCTATATAGAGACAAGAAGGGTATGGAATCCATCCAGAGCAAGAAATGATATAGGAATTAATGTCCAGCAACTCTTCAGTTCTTTGGCAGGAAAACGTGAAGTTGCTGGCAGATGATATTCAGCTCATAGGTCTTTTGGGCAATATTAAAGGGAGAGTAATCAAATATATAACATGCACTCTCCTTGCACAATACCTGGGGAACAATAGTCACCTCATTTTGCTGACTGCAATATGTATGGTACTGCTGAGCAATGGCTGGGTGAGACTTTGCAAATATTTGAAATTTTGACAAAAATAATACATTTTTTTTTCTGCAGGTTTCCACAAGCTTTAGCATGCACACGGATAATGAATGGGCAAAGCCTGCAACAAGGAGCTTACAATTTCATATGCCATGCTTCAGCCTCCTAGTTTTCATTCATCTGGTTTCCTTCCAGCCTGATCTCTTTGGAGCAGGAAGCTTGCCTTCATTTACATTTGGAAGGTGCCAACAAACTGTGGTTGATGACCAAAACAAATATGAATCATAACTGCTCCTACTACAGTTTTGCAGTTACATGAAGTATGTTATTCATGCTCTTAAAGCTTATTGTAAGTCTAAATGGTGCAAGCCCAGCAGTGTCCCTGCAAGGTAGGGATGTAATGAAAATGTTCGCTCTACCCTAGATGTCATAATTGTCCATGTACAGCACATTGCTGGATCTAGGAATATTGGTGCGAGTGAATATAGATGCGCTTTAATACACATTAGCCTCTTTTAATGTGCATTAAAGTGTCACAAAAAAGTGTTCTTTCACCAATGTGCATTAAAATAGGCAAATCCACATTTTTCTAGTACTGCACAGTGGAGGTACTAGATTTAATGTGCATTACCTAACATGCATTCGTAAATGTGTAGGTGCACCCACAGTGGGGTAGAAGTTGGGTCCTTCTGTTCTGAAAGACGTTGGCCAATAATTTTTGAGGCAGAAGGAAGGTGATAGTATTGTGAG
The DNA here is from genome assembly GCF_001723895.1 of Crocodylus porosus. NCBI lineage: Eukaryota > Metazoa > Chordata > Crocodylia > Crocodylidae > Crocodylus > Crocodylus porosus. The sequence continues at coordinate 8,062,190 of NW_017728935.1, read as the reverse complement.
GCCTATGACACACTGTGCACAGTTCTGATCCCAATCAGTATAGAAAGCACCAAGAACCCATGGTGAGGGGCAGCAAAGATTTTAATATGAGATGTACTAGCTACTTCCTTACATAATATTAATTTAAGATCAGAAACAGAACCCAGGAGTTCTGTGCTTTAACCTTTAAATCTATCCTTCTTTTCAATTTTTTATTTTTATTTTTTTGCCAGAAACTCACAATCCACAATCCAGTGCAAACGCGGCTGCATTTTAAGATGAGAAAGCACTATAGTGACATTGTTGGAAGCTGTGGTAGATTACGGCACAGCAGTGCTATATTTTAACACGACTTTATTTTAAAATAAATACAAACAGAACTTGGGGCTTCAGCAGGTCTCAGAACAAGGAAAGGAAACCGAGATTTATTAACTACAGCTTGTGAGCAAATACACCTTTATCCTATAGTTTTATCTGCGTGTAACTCTGTGCTTTCTTGAGGAGCTTTAGTGAGCAGTTTAAGTAGTGGGCTTAAGTAGTGAGGAGGTGTTGAAAATACCTCCTGAGCCACATTAATTGCAAGCGCTTCGCACGCACATTTTCCTAAATGATGTTATTTTGTTCAGCGTTTTGCATCTGTAAAGACTGAAAAAGAAAAGGAACGAACAAGTAATGCCTCTCATCGGAGGGTGCTGGGTTTGAACCTTGTCTTTGGGCCTTTGCACTTCTTTTCAGTGTCCGTGTTTGACACCTGTCATGACAATTGCATCATGCAGTCACCTCCCTTCCCCCATGTAGTTAGCTCTAACAGTTATGCCAATATTAATTTTTCTTTTCCCAAGGAAGACAATCTATGTACATAATAGTTATAGATTGAATCATTTAGCTTGTAACCTGACGTGAATTATGCTCATACTTAGCAGCATTGCTTTCCACCATCACTCTTTGCTGACCCCACTCATGGAAGATCCCATGCTTTCTGTAGCAGGCTAAGGAGAGGGAAGCATTTGTAGGAGGGACCCAGGTGGCTGGGTTTGTGGGCCTGTGACTGGGAAGCAAAGATGACATCCTCGTCCCTAGGAAGAACTGCTGGCAAGGCAATGAAAAGGGCTAGTGTATGTCCCGGTCTGGCTGGATAATTGTATTAAAAATGGGCACGTGACTAAAGAATGCTTCACCCTAATTTTGTGCCTGGACAAGCTCAGAAGAGATCAGTGAGCATACTGAAGGTCAATTTGAACATGTTCCAACTCTAGTGCTACTCACTGAAGTCGGGGCCAGACTCTCAATTCACAAAGGGCCATTGCCAAGTTAAATTATGTATGACGCTAAAGTCCTTAGGCCGTATAGTCTCCGTTGGCTGCTCCATTGATACAGTCCATGACCACACCTGGCACTGAGCCTCACAGTAGCTAGCAATTGTTTAGAGTAATGCCTGGGAATCTCAACCTGTCTTCTGGGAGGATGGGTAAGTAGATGCTACACAACCACATTAATAGAAATCATGTTTCCTTGGAAAAGGGGGAGTTGCCTCTTACTCATCAGGAAGAATTGAAGAATTGCCCCCTGAAGCTTCGCTCCAAACTCAACCTCTGGGATGCAACTTCCGTAGGTTGCTCTCCATCTCGTCCATTATGTTTCATGTTTGTGCTGCCTGAGCTTCATTGAGGGGATTATAGTACCTTAACTAGGTAACTGTGCTGTTTCAAATATTGTACCTTATCTGGCTTAAGAAGGATGCCAGGTAAGTAGGCCAGAGCTGGGACAGATAAGAAACACAGATAAGGAGATTAGGGAGATATAAAGGGACAAATCTTCTAGTCACCAGGAAAACATAGCTGCAAGGAAGATCAGAAAGGAAAGTAATTTAAAGGTCTGGAAAGAAGTGAGTGGAAAAAACAGGGATTTTATCCTGCTGTTTGCATATTTAGCTACTTTTGGGATGAAAAGGTAAATACCAGAGTATTAGACTTTTTACCCCACTGGGCAGGGGACTGCGGAACTGAGGGCTTGGAAAGCCAATAAAGGACAATGAAAGAATAGTAATGAATTTAGGCTCTGACTTTGCATTTGAGATTAAATCACTTGTATGTCTTTGCAAGAGAGGGCAGCTTTCTGTATGCTGTACCTATCCATCTATTTTGAAAGCCCTGTGCTAGAGCCAGTCAAGGACCAGCCTTCCTGCTCCAAACCAGAACAAGACAAAACCTTCACAGGTTAATTGTGGAAACATCGAAACAGCCCTTGAGGGGAGGCAGGGAACAAGGGTCTTTTGAGCTCCTGAATAGAAGATGGGCTTGGGTTAGGCAAGGATGGATGGTGCAGCGCTGAAGGCACTAGCTTGAGACCTGGGTATGCTCAAATCAGTTCCCTGTTTCCCAGTTTCACTTAGTCTCCCCGTGCTTCACTTTTTCCACTTAGTATCTGTAAAAATTAGCATTTCCCAGTCTTCCAGAGGTGTTTGCTAAAGTGCCAAGTGGTGCTTAGCTACAATGGTACAATGGTAGAAACGCCTTGGGTATGTAGCTACAGGTGTCTCAGGATAATGACGTCTGTGAACCCCAGGTCAGTAGGGTCTATTTAGTTATTTAACTACCAGGTCTATTTATGTAGCTGATGGCAGATATCCCTATCCCCTCAGTATAAAAGGGATCCCTGAGGAGAGGAGTCTGCTGACTGCAGGTTTTGTTATCATGCCACATTTTCACCCTGGGAGTGGGAAGGGTGTAACCTAGTTAGATGCTGATTTGAGACTTTTGGATGCTTTCTATCAGAGTCCTGTGCAGCTCACGCCCTCATCCAGCATCCTTGTAGAGATAAGCTCAGGAGATCTCCACTCCATCTGTGTATAAGGACACAATGCCAGATCGGTGATTTCAGTATTTAAATAAAGTGCAAATAAAGAGCCTATTTGCCTAGGGTTGATCCAGCCCTGTTCCATATCGGTGGCAGCTTTTACACGAAAAACTCAAACAAAGCTTGCTTTATTTCCTTGTGTTTGCTGGAATTCACTGTTGTGCTGAAGGCCAGAGCAGTGCCACGTAAGTGCCACTCAAGATAGAGCAAAAACCCCTGGTATAAATCTCTCTGCCTTCCTCAGAAGCTTTGGGCGTTGGCTGAAGCTAAGGGCTCGGGGTTTTGACTGGGCATGGATATCCCCGGCATATTTTAACAGCCCTTGTAGCAGCAAATCTTTGACGACTGCCGTTCCCCTCCTTTATCTGTGTGTTAGGGTGCTATACTTTGTGGCTGTGTGACAGGGTCGACAGTGTAGTGTTAGCAATTGGATTTGTATGGGATGGTTTGGACAGGGATGATCCTTCTTCAGGCATCGAGTTGGGCTAGATGACCTACGGAGGTCCAGGCCTTCTTTTCTGTGATTCTGTTGTGAGCGATACTAGGTTTGAACAGCATGAAATTCATTCCTGAAGCCCAGCACTTTGTGACGGCACCGCCATGCTGTGATTGGAAGTCCGAATCCTGTTTCTGCTTCTATTACCAAATTTTAGGTAGGCTTTATTCAATGGACCCTCCATAACGTTGAGCACATATGCTTTGTATGCATGCAGCCCTCCGTGCATGCTCACAAGGCAGGGTTTCCATGTGGTGAAGCCATGCACCCATGAATGCTGCCAGCACAGCCCAGGATATTTGCAAAGTGCAGTCTGGCGGGAGCTAGGAGATTTGTACATTGCTAACTGAAGGGAAGGTAGTAGAAAAGCCTGGTGAAGGGATGCTACCTAGTTTTCTTGGCTAATTAAAGGCTCAATTTGTTCCTAAGAAATGCAGTGTACATGCACCGGTGGACAGCTGGAGATACCAGCCTGATAGGAGCAATATCAATAACCAGCCTGCTAGGTGGACTAGATTAGCTAGTAGTTTCAATTATAGCCTCCTTCCTGCTGCTAACGGAGCCTGCCTCTGTGATTTACTGCAAGTCTTCTAAAGAAAACTTTCCAACGTGTATTTGTATGCAACCCCTAGACAGGCAGGCTGATTTAGGGAGAGAGCCATATGCAAACTTGAAGGGAGCAGATGCTGCACAATCGAGAGTAATTTAAAAGAAAAGGGGAAGGCGATAGAAGGACAAAATTGCATCCAACATTGAGAACTTTTTTGATGGGTAGAAGAGTAGGGAGAGTGGGAAGAAGAAAATAACTCTGAGATCCCTTTCTGCTGCTGTGCTGCTTAGAAAGTCACCTCCCAGTCTGTAGGTTTCCTGGTGATTCTTTCTCCCTAGATGCAGCACTTTGCACCTATCTCTGTTAACCTGAAGCCTATTCTGTTCTGTCCAAACCTGCTGAATCTCTGGATTGTTACTGTTATTCCTTGGGGTGCTCTGGTGAACAGGCATTCCCCCCAGACCCCCATGCACTCCCCTTATGTACTTATAGGCTGCCACCGAGTCCCCCCAGAGCCTGCACTTCTCCAGGCTGAAGAGTCCCATGTCCCTCAGCCTCTCTTCATAGGGCCTGTTCTCCTGCCCTCTGATCATGCGCGTGGCTCTCCTATGAACTATTTCAAGCTTGTCCACATCCTTTTTGAATGGTGGAGCCTAGACTTGGATGCAGTACTCCAGCTGTAGCCTGACCAAGGCTGACTATAATGGGACGATGACGTCCTGGCGTTTGTTTGAGAAGCATTGGTGGATGCAAGCCAGAGGTTTTTTTGGCTTTGCTGGATGCAGTATCGCATTGGTGGCTCATGTTCATCCTGTAGTCAATCATGGCCCCCAAGTCTCTTTTGGTCATGGTACTAGCGAGTGTAGCACTGCCAAGCCTATAAATGTGATGGGGGGGGGGGGTGTTTTCCCTCCCCCCGAGGTGGAGCACTTTGCATTTCTCCATATTGAATGCCATTAGGTTTTCACCCCCCCACCTTCCAAGCCTACTGAGGTCAGCCTGGATCATCAGCCTATCATCAAGTGTGGATGCTATTCCCCGAAGTCTGGTGTCATCTGCGAGCTTGGCTAGTCTGCTTCTGGCACCAGAGTTCAGGTAGTTTATAAAGATGTTAAAGAGTACAGGTCCAAGGATGGAGCCTTGGCGGACACCCCTGGTCACCGAGTGCCGTGTTAATTCAGTTCCATCGATTCAGTTGTGAGAGGAAAGTGCCCCGAGGAGGTAGTGTAGCCTTTGAGGGTGCACGGTGCTGGTCCAGCCATATACAAAAAGGACCCAACCACAATGTGGTTGCTGCATTCACAAGAATGATGCTCTGCTTGCATCTTCTAGTCCCATATTGAATGCCTTGGCTGCCTTCCAGATCAGTGCCACCAAATGCCACCTGTCTTTTTGCAGATGTCAGCATAATTCTGGAGCTGAGCTCCTGGCTTTCTCCCTAGATTGGGATTTATCTCATGCTTGCTCCTTTTGTCCCTCTAGCAGGAATGGGGCTTCTTTTGAAGAAGGGATATTCTTTGCTCCAAGCGTGTCAGTCTGTCTCTGACACCTGAAGACTGGCAAATAAACAGCACAAGATGTTCCCGAATCAGCCATCATCTTTCCCCATCATGTTTCCACCTAGCACTGAACCAGCTTTGAACTAGTGAACATTGCTTGCTTGTACCCGACGCTTGCTGACCTAGGAAACCCAGCTCAAAAAACAACTGTGTGGGTCATTAGTGAGCTAGTGCCTTGCCCACCTGAGACTCAGGATAAGGTTCTGGCTCAATTGCAGGCACTGTGTTCAACCTTGGGAGGGTTTTTCAGCCCACTCTGTGCCTTAGTTCCTCATTTATTAAATAAGGATACTGTTGCCGTCAAAATAAGCTCCACAATGAGTAACATCAAAGACCGAGAGGCCCAAATAGACTGGGGAAAAAAGTAACAAGAAACCAACCCCAGAAGTCTTGCAGTTAGGACTGAGAAGCATCATCAGACCTGTGTGAACATCCACAGCTGAACAGGCTGAACACTGCAGGCCAGGACTGGGGGAGGTGGGAGAAGGGTGGCCAGGGCCTCATGGATGCTCCTGGCTGGGGATGACCAGAAGCAGGAGCACGTGGCTCAAGTACCCAGGCTTAGAGAAGTGCATGCAAGCTGCCATGCTCTCAGCCCACTCCTGTCAGCCTTTCATTTCCCGAGTGCCAAATTCCACCTTCCTCCTGTGAAAAGAGATTGAAAAAAGAAAAATAAAAGTATTTTTTTGTAATTCAATACCATACTAATCAATTGTGACAGGACCTAGAGGATATTTTCACGGTGCCAATTACTTAAAGGGCAAAGATGCCATACCACTATTAAAGTAATAGCGAGACAGCTCTCTAGGACATTGTGGAACAATGTACTAAATGTTGTTCAACTTGTTCAATGAAATAAAGTATTGGATCATTAACCTTACCAATGTCAATGTGTTGTCACTATCAAATTCAACTAAATGAGTGTCCAAGGTAATAGTTAAGAGCACACTTCACACCAAGGAATGCATTAATACATTATTGGCTGCTAATAAAGAGAAACTCTCCAATGCAGTGAGAGGAATATAGAAAGAAGCTGGAGATGAACATTAAAGAGAGACAGCCAAGCTGAATGAAAGAAAACTAGATATATGTATATGTCCTCCCTCTCCTACAATGTATAAAATAGCAACAACAAATCTATACATTATAATTTATACTATAGGGGGCAAGGCTCCATTGGCTTCAGTGGGGCTAAAATTTTACCCAACCTGTGCATGTCTTACATATTTCAGCCAAGCTGCTTGTATAATCTTGCCTAAGAATAACCATGCATTTCTTGTTGGAAAGAAAAATGCAGGCCATCTTTTTTTGAACAAGTGGCATGGGGATTTTTCGCCTCCGTTTAGCAATAAACAGACCAGGCGACAGAGTCTAAATTCACCCATCCTGCGGGGAGTTTGGATCCAGGTAAGAATCCAAACCATATGATTGGGGTCAATCCTAGTTCTGGTTTTCACCAGAGCACTGATTCTACAGAAATGTCTGATTAATAAGACTCTGCTTGGCAGGGCCTTACACTGAAAACCACGTCAAACTAGAATGAATAGACAAAACAGGTACCAGAGCCTAAGAGAGAGTCTACGTTTCAGAGCAGAGACTAGTTTATCATACCTTCTGTGTCGGGTGAGCAGGGATAATATAGTACCTGACACTTGCACGGTGCTCTCTTTTCCATAGTGGTTCACAAACCATAGACTGTACTCTCCCATTTCATTAATCAGCTACCTCTTTGGCTGAAACTTAAAGGGACGACCCACTTCTTCCCCCACCCAGCTAATGGGTAGAGAGCTCCCTTCACTAAACCCTTGGCATAACATAGTGTTTCTGCCCATGTTGTTTCCTATGTCATGTTTTTATATGGAGAGGAGAACATGCATCTCAACCTACTTTGTCTATTGCTTTAGTGCAGCTGCCTCTTGGGTGAAAAGTGGTACCTTTGAACAACCAAAAGCAACACTACATAGTAAAAAAGAGCCTCGTTCCAGTCACAAATATCTGCCTTAAACTATAAATGATCAAAAAATGCCCATGTGCGGTAACCTTTCAACATTAAAATGGAACAAGCTGATTTTTAGAGGAAGCCAAGGGCAGAAAGGAAAAATATATTTTCTTTCTAGTCATTTGTGAGGGGAAGTGCATCAGGGAAGAGGCCAGGGCACAAGTATGCCTGTTTTCAGTTGCTTGTCATTGTATTTTAATTTCAAATAAAAGTGAAAGAAGGAAATACCGAGATCTGAGATATGCAGAGGTGTAAAAGCCCCAGGATATTGGGCATGGCTGTTGTTATTCCTGGGCCCATTTATATTTCTCGATTAATAACTTAAATGGAGTAATTTAAAATTGTTAATTCTTTTCAGAGAGCCTGCATGAGCTCAGGTGATGCCAGACTTGCCTGTCACCAGGAAGGTTAAATACTCGTGGTACGTTCTAATTACCTAATCACCATTACTATCTTCTATTAATTCTACCCCGGGAACAGATTCATTATGACGATCCTAAGTTATTATAGCACAGGCTACAAAGAAAACCCCTGTTGTTTGCATTGATTTAAAAGGAAAAAAAAGCCTCTAATAATAATGTTCCCAAGTAACACGAGGCAATCCAGGAAAGCAGCAGCTACAATCCCTTGCTGTCAGCTTGCAAGAAGGGAAGCTGGTTGGAGGGCTGTTTTGCTTTTGTGTACTGGTGGGAAAAGGACCTTGGCAGATATTAATTGCCTGGTAGATCTGGGCAGATTGCACAGACAGTGTCCGGTGACTCCATTCATTCTCCATGCGAATGCAAAAGGGCTTTGGGTTTGCCCACACACCCTCCTTGTCACAGAATCCTAGAAAGTGAGGGTCGGAAGGGACCTCAGGGGGTCACATCTAGTCCAACCCCTGCTCCAAGCAGGACCAGCCCCAACTACACCATCAACTTGTCGTCTTTATGCAGGTGAGCCGTGCTAGCATGGGTGTCTCTTCAGAGAGCCAGCCTAAGGTATGGGCACCACATCAGCCTTGCAGCCCAGGAGTTACTTAAGAAGTTCATCTGCTGTTCAGCGCATGAAGAAAAGATCCAAGTTAGGTTTGGTTTCTAATTTCCATGCATACAGTACAACCAGGCCTAGGTGAAAGCCAAGGGCGCAAGTCACACTGTGTAGAGAGGGCCAGAAAAAAGCAAGAACTAAAGTTAAACCAAGGTCCTTCAGTTCTCCACAACTTCCCTATGTGCACAAACTTTTCCATCCCCAGCTAGGCTTTAAAACAGATAAAGTGGGCCTTTTTCTTCAATTTAGCCTCTGTTCCTGTGTATGAGGTTGGCTTTCAAAACCTTTCTTTGAATGCCAAGGAGGCTATCACTATCAAGTCCACTGGGCACACACTTAGGGCAGAAGTCACTTTCCTCAACAGTGAATTCTGCAAAGATCAACCTTTTCCACGGTCCCTTCCCATCCATTTGGGGCACTGGACCCTTCCTTGTACACTGCATCATCAACAAAGCCTGCAGGCCGGTGAAGGCGGCACCCTGAAGTGTAGTCTTGCTGCATACCCACAAGTAGCCGAAAAGGCCAATGTGGAATTTTTTCTAATGCTCTGATGCGACGTAGGTGACGAGTCCATGTCTCAGCAGCACCATCTAGGGTGGAAAGCTCCACGCCGCTGTGCAGTCAGGTCTTCAGAGGAAGGTGGATGCTGTGTTGCTCCTATTCACAATTGTGCAGATGGCCGCTTGCAGAGTTGTTTTTTCTTGATATGCCACTTAGGCTTCTTTTTCCTTAAGACAGCTATTAGCAAGGCTGCTTCCCAGGCAGGTAGATTTTATAGCCGTGTTTAGTGCTGTGCCATTAATCCTTCCATTTGGCACTGCCTGCTGTGTGTCTGGTGATGAGTGATACATAGGTCTCAGCCTCTGAAATGCTAATGACTGAACCAAAGTTTAGAAAGATCATTTAGAAGAAATGATGTCATTATTTGTAGGTCAGGCTTCAAGTGAGAGGTACAACTGATCTCTTATCTGAGAAAAGTCCAACTTCTGACCCTTTTGTTGATCCACAAGGAAGTAGCCTGGTTAACAAGATTGTGGGAGCAGAATTTTGTATTTATGCCTCGTGTTATTTTTTTCACCATGTATTTCTGTAAAGTCTGGCATCCAGTCAGGGGTCTGGAAGGGGCATTTATTGCTGATTGCAATGCCATAATGGTGGGATAACCTTCCTGCTGCAGAGACACTACGGCCCTGCCTTCTTGGAGTTGTATTACAGAGGGATTGGGGAATCCATCTCTTGTCAAGTGCTGACAAGAAGCATGATAGGCAACTTATCTTGCACTTCTGTCAGGTTGTTAGAGACAAGATAAAGTTAAATAGTTTGTTCTTTGATCTATTTTGCTATCGATGAATAGAAAAGAGGACCGGTTCCTTCAGGGATCAGATGTCAGTGCGAGTCGTCCCAGGTGCTGTAAAGGTGAAGAATCAAATTCACTCCTACATTGAATAGGTGCAACATCAGAGGCTTCAGCGCAGCTGCGTGTGTTAAGAGGGAATGTCAAAAACACCCAGAGGAAGGTATTTGCATTGCAGTGCAAAAGTTGTATCAGTCCTGAGGCCCCGTAATTATGCCACACCATCTACTGGACCTTCATCTACTGAGTATTTACATAAATAGAGCCCCAGGGCTCTCCTTTAATGGCACCTGTGTACACCAGGTTATAATTTAGCTTGAAAATATTATGGCATAAAAGTGCTAACAAATATAATCATCCTAGAAAGTTCAGGGGAAAAATCGTATGTGCTGGATGCTCCTCGCAGGGGAAATTCACCCTGTGCAGAGAGCCAGCACAGGGCCTAGGCTCTGCTAAATTCCTCCTCAAACCAAGCATTAAGTACCAGATTTGGAGTAACCTTCTCTCATTGAACCATAAGTCTCTCCATGACTAGCCCCGCTGAGCAGGATGTATGACAAGACACTCCTCTTGGGCTAAATACTTGACGGCCGCTGAAACTTTGTGCTGGCTCTTTGCAGAGGGGATGTGTCACTCTCGATACATATTTCTGTTCTTTGTTCAAATCTGCATGATGCCTTGCTGTTCATGAGGACCTAAGCCAAATGTTTAGCCAAGTATCCAGCTGACTGGATGATCCATATTGGCTCAACTTGACATTCCTTACTGTTACTTTGAAGGCATATGGCCCTGCTGTCTTACCGCAAGGGAACAAGCCACTCTGCAATATGGATCACTTGATAGATGCAATGCTACATTTTTGTCAGACACAGTGTGTCACATCCCAATCTGCGACATCTAAAAATTTAAAACCAATTAAAGGTCATGAACCACATCAGTGATCAAATTGCTTATGCTTCAGCTCCTCCAAATGTTGCATATTGTATTTTTACAGTCTGGCACATAGGGCATACTTTTTCATGATGGGCTCCTTCATTATTTGGTGTCCTTTAAGGGGTGAGAGGAATCTAGTTGTCAAGCTGGCCCTGGCTGAATGGATGCTGGACTCCTTTTATTAACTTTGGATGGCAGACATCCTTCTCCTCCTCCTCATCTTAACACTGAAGCATCACAGCTCACGGCCGCAGCGAGAATGCCACGCTCATGAAATGCTTCCCACTGGGGACTAGGAAAGAAATTGCTGCTGCCTGCAAGGGCAATGAGAAGTTGGCAGAGGTGCACCTGGGACACAGTTTCATGGGTTATAGATGCAAAAATGCCAGTCAAACAACACACTCGGGTTTATTATTTTAGTTGAAGTTGCATAAGAACCACAGTGACCCTGACATTCAGAGTGATCGCTAATGCTGTGAGTGTAATCGAAGACCCACCATATGCCAGCTATCTCAGGACACACTGCACCTGGTGCTGCAAAAGGTGCCAGATGCAAGTGGGTGTAGATGCTCCGTGAATGCCGGTGGAATATTAACGAGCAGAGCGGTTAAGTGGCAGCATTGCCAGTTAATGGGTTAAGTCTAGTTGGCTGAACTTTCAGCCTCTTAGTCATGGGAATTGCCTGTTCCAGGAGTTCAACTGTGGGTTATTCTTTTTCTCCCACAAATCTCTATTCAGCATATTTCTTCCTCAGCTTGGTAACAGCAGCTCACCTCTCCTTGCTGTGTAGACACAGCTGCTGCCTCGGTTTCTCTCCCTCCAGTCAGAGTCTTGATTAAATGGAAAACCTGAACACCGCTGGCCCTTCTCTGGGCTCAGCAGACGTTCAGCCTTCCCAGGCTTCAGCTGCCCACCCCTTGGCCCTCACAAGACTCTGCCAACAGCCTGTTCCTCACCAAGGGTTTTTGCTTTTTGCCCTCGTTGACACAGTGGCACCTGTGTACACCAGGTTATAATTTAGCTTGACAATATTATGACATAATAGTGATAACAAATATAATCACCCAAGACAGTGAAGACCCCTTTCTCCAACTTTCTTTGGAAATCACCATGCGAGGCCCCTACACAAAGCTCAGTACCAACATCAGGTTTCTAGTCACACCAGTTCCCACTGCACCAGATCTCTGCTCCCTTTTGCTTCCTGCCTCCCTTGGTGCATTTTATAACTTGTCTCCTCCCACATCCTTTCCCCCAAGGTATTTTTCCACTGCTGATGCAGGAGACCCTCATGTGACAACTAGTCCCTCAAAACCAAAAAGCAGCTCTTTTTCCTTACTGTGACGCACAGCTGCTTTTAATATTTCCCCCCAAAAGCCTTGCTTAAGGTCACTTGTGCTCTTGGTCCTGTGATAAGCTAGGTAGAAAAGGAGATGGAGGTGTAGGAAAAGCAGAACTGGAACTTGAACCCCTTCTAGCCCAGCCTACCCGCTTCCTCGCACATGAAAAGAAAGTTGCCAAGCTGTGGCAGGGAAAGCAGGGGTGTGTATGCTACTTCCCCCCATATCCGAATTAGTTAATCCATTCACACGAATACTAAACTGGTTTGGGAGGTGACACAGGAGAACTTGGGGAAAAGGTGCTGTCTGTGCACAACACCAGCTTTGCACAAGTTTAGGACTTGAGTCTTGGTGTCTTGAATTCTGAACAGAAATGTGTTAATGCCCTTTTGCAGCCAATGCAGCAGAAGGACATCAAAGAGGGGTGTAGGGTGGTGTTTAGGCTGCCAACTTGAATGCATTTAAAATGACTGACCCGTTTCAAAGATCCCATCAAGGTTTTGCATGTGCTGTTGGAAAGTCCATAGGGATTCACTTTGTTTTAGAGCAAGACAGTCCAAATGGAACAGAAATTGGCAGGCAAGTGTCAGAGAACAGGGAGAGAGAGAGGCCATTTTGTGGTTTGGAGCCATTCCATGTTGGATACCTCTAGCAAGGAGCATTAGTTTCAAATTAAAGTGTAGCCCTTCAAATGGATTAAACAATCCCAGCCCTCTGGGCATGGCATAAAGAAGGGAGCTGGAGTCCCTGTTTTTAGCACCTATTGCCTTAATGATTTCAGCTTGCAATACAGCTGCAGTCTATAGTTATTGCTGCGTTCCAGTACATTTAACACCTCCTAAATGTGGGTAAATGAAAAACCACATATACTACTCTGTTTTGCAAGTGAAATGTTTTTATGACTTTTTTTTTTTAACTGTGGAAGAAAAAACTGCACAGTCCAAAAGAAAATGGAATTATACCAATCTATTAAAAAGCTCTCTACATCCACATGTTTGCTTACCCTATATTTTACATCCCTGGGCATCTAACTCAGTCAGGCATTGGAGTGAGCTGCAGCCAAGTCCTCCTGGATGAGGTTATTATTTAGGATGCCATGATAATGCAACCTTTGGCTGCTGAAAGAATATCCTAATATACTGGGAGTGGGAGTCAGGGGGAAGAAAGGAGGGAACAAACCACGTGATCGCCGCTTGAGACTTTTGTTCCAAGCTGCTGCATCTCTGGAGCTGATTGTGCGTGTGAAACACAACTGATGAACTGCATTTTCTGTTTGCATCTAGATGGGTCAGTAAAGTCATTTTCTACCATGCACGTTCTATAGGTTTTCTTAATGCGTTTTCCATGGTCGTGCCCTAAGCCTCTGCCCTCGTGCTCTGTGATATCCGAGTAAGGGATGGGTGCCTGCTTTAAGCTCACCTATGATTTTTCAGTCCTTTGCTTTCCCACGGCTGACTTCCATCTTTATTTATAATATAGACATCAACCCAGCCCCAACCCCATAGGTAATTTGATACCCCCTTGGGTAGGTCACTGAGCCTGTCTTGGCACTTCACCCCAAGTCATTCCAACACCCATTTTATTGCATAACACCTGAAGCCTCCTTGTGCATTTGGTGGTCACATAGACAGTGTTGGAGACTGTCCCTTTGTAACCACTGCACGGTAAAACTTTTCTGCAGTGAAAGCCCTGCTTATGTCAGTGGCCTCCATTCTGTTCAGGGGCTATAGATGTATATTTACTGGCCTAATTGACAGCTGTAATTTTCTGTTTTGTCCATTAACACCAGCACAATCATTGGTTTTGATAGCACAGGCATAAACTTCTCAAAGCATCTAAGTGTTGGAAGGTGGGTTGAGGCATAGAGCAGAGTTAAGGATGGCTGGTGCTGGTGCTGGTGCTGGTGCTCTGTGAATGTTTCTACTTTCCAGCCCACAACTGCTCCCCTCTTTTTATATGTATATTTTTAAGTCGACCCTTCTCTAAATGCCTATCGTTAACTTCGTTTATTGGCTGGGATCATGTAATGACATTTTGGGTTCTTGCAGGGAAATATAACCCCACCTCTTTACTGAGGACTTGCCACAAGTGCAATCAAGGGGCTGACCCAAGGCAGCTCTGTTTGCATGGATCATCATTCACTGGACAGGGCCTGATCTTCTGCTCTGCCTTGAATTAAAGGCAAAGCGACAGGTGGAGGAAGTAAATGAGAATCCAGAAGATCAGCCTGGTCCTTGTTATAGATGTATATTTACTGGCATAATTGACAGCTGTAATTTTCCTCCATTGTTTTTGCAAACACACTTTGAGAGCCAAGTACTTAGCGTGTTGTAAGATGAATGCTATAGCAAAAGTGCTTACAGACAAGGAATATGGAAAATCAAGCGGTGAAAGAACAACAGATCTTTGAGTCAGATGGAGCGAGTGCCATTGAGGAGCCTAAAGAGCCCTGGACAAGTGCTAAAATAAGCTGTTCTTATGCTTTAAGACCTAATCTATCACCTTTTTTTATTTTTTTTTTACAGGGCAATTTCATAAAAATAGATTTGGTGCTTTGACGTTACAGTGAGTGCCCCAGGCGAAAGTAGATAAAGGGCAGTAATATAACTAATGGGAATAAACTTTATGACATGAACTCATCAGGAGCACAGAAACAGCCACAAATTGGTAGGTAGGAGGGATAAAACCTTTTCATTTTTTAATTAATTTTTTTATTAAAGATTCTCCGGTATAATATATCAATGCATGAAACGCCGACTCGCCAGTGCACCAGCAGATCAAAAAGGGGCCAGTTCACAACCGAGCAAAGATACAGACTTCAGCCCCATCGACGTCCTACCTCAAATAAAGGGTCACATACTGCTCACGCTGAGATTAGTATATCCCTACCTCTAACGTCAGCAGAGTTACTCCTGCATTATTCAAGCAAGTGCAAAGGAAAGAAGGCATCCTGAGCAATAAGGAGTGATGTCTCCCTTGTGATTTATCAGGTCAAATCCTCGGCTGGCTTAAATGGACGCAGCTTCGTTGCCTTCGGTGCCATTTCCCCCATTTGCATACACAGAGAATTCTTCCCATTTATCCTTCCTAAGTAGTAATAAGGCATTCAGCAGAAGCAATGCAGAGTGGATAATCTGAGAAAGCGACCACAGGAAGAGAAAAGACAACACAGGGGCTCCAGGGGCCTGAGGTCATTTCATAGGAGAGGAATTCATGTTCCCTGGTCCCTTCCACCCGACATTACAATCGTTTCTTGCCAGTGCTGTCAGACTCACACTGGGAAACAAAATCTGCATTTATTTTCCACAGGCTAAATATTTGTTACTGTTAATTAGAAGGCATGCAATGCTTTTGCTATCCAAAGTGCAGTACTTACTCACATTAACTAATTAATCCTCACCACACATTCCTTCCAAGAAGCAAATAAATATTGTGTGCCCGACTTCACCGAGGGTGAAGCTGGGCAGAGAGAGGTGAAGTGACTGGGCCGTGGATCAGGAAAACAAGCTGCTCTCCAAGGCCCTTATCCCTCTGTGGGATGCAGGCGTTCACACAGCCCCATGGTCGTCGCTGGAGCCCCTTGGGGTAGCAGAGCGCAAGCCATGCATGCTGCCAAGTCAGATAGATAAGAACTATATTTGAGATAACAAACTGGAGGAAAACACGTATTTCTCAATGTTTTTTGAGTATTGCTAAGATATTCAACCAGAGAGAGAGAGAAGGATGCTGGGAAGAGGGGAGGAAGCACCTGTTTTGTCAAAATGATAAATTCTGTATAAAACTCTCTGGCTTAAGCATCCAACTTATTCAGTTTTAATAGGGTTGTCAGGACTGGACAGTTTGCTTAACTTATGAAAATCCAGAAAATGCCTTCTTGTTGTTCCATACATCATAATGAACAATAGCCTGACAGCAGAAAACAAGTCCTGATTTAGAAATGATTGTTTTTTGTGGGGGATCGTCAGTAATGAAGTATGAAGGGAATTGAAGACTTAGTGCTCTCTGATATTAGCACAAATCCAGATGGCTTGGAATTATTATTATTTTTTTAACTGTAATAGATAAGGCTTGAATTATGAGCCTAACAAAGACAAATCCTGCAGCCAAAGGAAATAATACGTTATACTAACAAGTATATTTTCCATTCCCTCAAAACAATGTAATTTAATCTGAGCTTCAGAGACAAAGTGGAAATATTAAACGGCTTTCAAAAGCGATTTCTATGGAGGTGAGATGGGCGGAGGTGATTTGACTCAAGCGTGCGCTGGAGTTCGGAAGCGGTGTGACGTCTGCTACAAACCCAGGGCGAAGCCATGCGGTCAGTGTTGGGTCTTTACTCTTTCATTACTTGGGCAAAACCCATGCCTTGAAAATCATCCTTACTCAGAGGTGCAATCCAGAGGCCCAGGTGCTACTTCAGTCCCACGTAAGGCAAAAAGGGATGGGAACAGCCTTTTGTGCCCTATAATTTCTTCTCGACCACAAAGTCAGGGCTGGACAAGTTCAAATAATTTCATGTTTTTAAAATCCGAGTGCCAGAGCGCAGGGGGAGATCACACTGCCCTTTCTTAGGTGACTACTGCCTTGCTTCAACAACTAGTCTCCATCCATTCCAGTTGAGCTGCTCTCAGAGCGAGGTCCTGTTCGGCATAATAAAGATGTCAGAACGCAGCCTAAAAGCAAATATCCAAGAGCTGGCTCCCGGATTTTTATCCATTTCCATTGCACAGAAGGGTGTGCAGGTGTTTTGGAAGTGGCAACTGGTGTGTGTAGTCTGGAGATGGGAACGAGATGAGCCCATTGGGTTTCCTGTGTGAATGCAAGGTCTCCTGGTTGTGCCCTGCTGTGTGTTTGTTTTGGAGCCTTGTCCTGTTTGTCAATAAAACAAAGAAGCCAACATCAATTGCTCAGGGAGGGTTTTGAAATGCATGCGCTGTAGCTTCTGTCAAAGCCATTCTGTTCTCTTGGTAAACACGTAATTCAGCAGGTTTTTTTTTTTTAAAAAAAAGCATGTATTATTTATCCCAGACGCTGGAACAGCCCCCTCAGATATCCTGTGCTTTGAGCCACAGAAAATAGATTGCATGGAAAATGTGGGAAGAGGTCCTCATTGCTACAAGCCAGACAATGTCACTATAGCTGAGAAGGAGGTAATGGGCAGAGGGTGAGCATGAAATGAGAAAGAAGGGAATCTAGCAGCAAATGGAGGAAAACCTCCTTCTGCCCTGTGCAAGGCAGCACCCGCTCAGGATTCAAAGCTGCAAGGTTCATTCATTTTCATTCCTCTTGTGTTCCTTTTATTCCACTGACGGCAGTGGGCGAGGTCTGATCTCTCCCACTCGGTGGGACAGATTTTCCAAACAAAGTATGCAGTCATCACAGGAAACCAGAAATCTGCCCGGTGAGAGGAGGACTATCATCAAGTAGACCGCCCACCGATTTGTTAGACCGTACTTCCCAGCCGATGTGATCAGGGCCGGCAAACAATACGTATGGGCATGCACATTTGCCCAGAACAGTTTCTTCTCTCTATCAATTCAGGGCCTGGCCAATAATTCACAGCTTCTTTGGACTTCAGAGAAAGACTCGGGTGCTCAGAATAACTCAGGGCGAGGCCTGGATCTATACCCGTTGGAGCCAGAGGAAGCTGTATGGTTGCCTTCGATGGCAGCAGCATCAGGTCCTTATTTAGCCTAGTGTCTTTCATAGAAACTCTCAACTTGTTCCTAAGTCCCTTGAAGGTGGTGGGTGCAGTCTTCCAGTTTTTAGGTTTATGAGCAGTCCTCACGAAGCCAGTGGGACTTCTTGCCTGATGGAGAACGCACTGCAGGACCAGGAGGTTTGCTGGATCCGATGAGGTTTCCCTGGACAAAGGACCTCAGTGATGGGGAACTGAACTAGGAGCTCCTAGCAGCAGGGACTGTGTCTGTGGCTGTCGTTTGCACTCGCATTGAAGCAGCTGATAACGTGGATACACAGACACAATTTAGCTAGCTTAATGGCGATTTTTGTAACATGGTAACAGGAAAAGCGTAATGCGGTAACAAGAGAGGCGTAACATGGACAGCAGAGGCGTCTGTGATGCTCAGCGAAAAGCCATTGCAATGACAGCCGAAGAAAAAACAATCAGAAAAACTAAATGAAACAAAAAACAAAGGGGAGATCATGAAAAGGAGCCCAGGCCAGAGAAACGAGCTATTATTGGTGATCAGCTTTAGCAAAGAGAGTGTCAGAAATGGTGGAAGGCAGAGGAAAAGCTCTCATATGAGCATTGCCCAGACTGCGCTGAATGAGCAGGGCGTAGGATGGGGAAGAAACGAGGGAGAAGCAAGGCTCTAGATGCCAAAGGACAGAGACAGACCATGCCTCTGCAGGGCCAGGCACCAGGAACGAGAAGGGCCAATCTGCCTAGGGTTATTGCACTCAGAAGCGTGGCAGGCTCCATCTGCCATGGTCACTCCTCCCTCACCCATGGCTCCAAAGCTCTGCAAGCCTGGCCCTTTTATTCCACTTAATGAAGAACAAGGAGCTGCCTGCTACAGGGAGATGAGCCATTTCTCAGCCTGCAAAACACAAACCTCCTTCTTCTCCTTTAGAGAGCTGATTGTGATTTGCCCTTTCATGGCAGGTTTCTTCCCCTCCGAGATAAGCCGTGCCGTTGGAATCAAAACGGGCTGTATCAGCACTGAATCATTTACTGAGAAGCGATGAAAACTGTCATTTTTCTTTTTCTGCGTAGTAATTTGCAGCAAAGGAAGCTGGAGCTGTCTGCGGGGCTGGCTGACAATGCCTCGGGGCTTCAGTGGGATTGTCAGTGGGCAGAGCTCTCCAACTAGCAAACTACTCACCACTGCACGTGTACATGCAAAATGCATGTGCACGGGCTGGGGGGCAGAAAGCAAGCAGAGCAGACAGGAAATCAGCAACTTGGGGTGGATCCAACCTCTCTCCCTTGGGACTTCTCCTTTCCACTCAAGTTAGGATTATACACATGAGAAAGTGGCCACACATTGCAGGATTGGGAGCTAAGCTACTAAATTACAGAACTGTGAGTGCCCTGGTGAAACGCATTTGTACAGACTCATCCAAGCACTCCCACAGCCCCGTGGTGCTCGGCACACCCCAGTCATCACAAGCAATTATGCAGGGAGGCCTGAGGCTACAGCAGTGGATTTAAATACAGAGCAGCCAGTCAGGTTAGATTCCCTCTTATTGAGTTTGTCATTCCACACCACCCCTCTCCTTAACAAGGGGTTTTTATGCTCCTGAAAGTTTCCAGACTGATTGCTCAAGACACGGATGTCTCGCTGTTGGCAAAACAGGGTCAGCATGGGTCACAACACACACGCTTGTCCGTTCTCCAGATACTTAAGAAATCCCCCTCTGCTATCACGGAAGGGAAGAGGGGAGTTCGCTTCCCCTGCACTGTTCAGATCTTGCACGGAGGCTGATCTGGACGAGCTGACTTGGGGGTTTTGGCCAGCTGCTGGCATCGCCTTTAGAGCAGTGTACGTCACCCTGAGCCCCGTTCAC
Organism: Crocodylus porosus; assembly: GCF_001723895.1. NCBI lineage: Eukaryota > Metazoa > Chordata > Crocodylia > Crocodylidae > Crocodylus > Crocodylus porosus. Next base: position 8,042,565 of record NW_017728935.1, on the reverse strand, counting down.
AACAGCAGCACCAACATCTGGAGCCGTGACACAACCTCTGAAGCAGCCACGTCTACTCTGATTTGGGAGCTCTGCTGACCAAAGAGCCTCCCGTCCCATTCCACAGAGCTGAGGCCCCAAAAGGCCGAACAATCCCCCCAGGGTTTGGGAAGCACACGAGTGTCAGAAATGAGAATACAAGAGCCTCTGTCTCCTCGTGTGCAGTGAGGCAACCGTGGCCCTTTGCAGATAATCTCTTGGCACCCTGGGCACCGTTCTAGCACACGCATCCTTCAGACACCCGCCACAATGTCAGCAAGATCCCCTAGCCCCAGTGGGTGCTCCCCCTCCCTTGCTGCAATGTCAGTCATTAGCTAGTGAATTAGTCCTGGATGCAATCTGCACCATTGCTTGTTGAGGCCTAGAGGCATTTCCATCACCTTTTAAATGCTACTGGGAAGCACTTCATTTCTAGGGTTTTTATTTATTTATTTATTTTATTTTAATTTAATTTAATTATAACTGAGATTTAGCATTTAAAAGGCATTGGCTTAATAAGCACCAGGGATTTGTATTACTGTCATCAAGAACTGGGGAAACTGCTGAACAGTGTCTTCGCTGCCCAGACACGACAGCAATGGGGTGTAGAGCAGGGGTCTGCGGATTTGTGCTCAGTCTTCTCTGTACACCTGCAATGCTAGATGCATTTGTCATGCTGGGGGGCTGGCAGAGCTGGACTGGATGGTTCCCAGAAGGTTTCTAGTCTCTGATTTACATCTGCTTGGTCCTGTCCACCCTGAGGTTCAAACAACACGTCAACTATTCAGCCCAGACCAAAGTTGTGTCTCACTTCGGGCCCACAGGCTGCTTCCTCCTTTCATTCTGATTCCCTCTCAGTATTACATCTCAAGGCAGAAAAAAGAAAGGCCGTGCTGGTGATGAATGCAGGAGATTCCTTTCTTAGGCTGCTGGGCACAGCCAGGCCCCCTGACTGACTTGTGTCACGATGGTCTGCTCACTTGTCCCGTTTTATACACAATTTGCCCGTATGGCAAGGCTCACACCAGGTGCAGAGCAGAAAAGCCTGGCCTTTGCAGCGTAGGAGCTCCCCTACAGAAACAGCTTTGCCAAGAATAACAGATCATCTATTCTCGCCGCTGCCTCTGCTAACATCACATTTCACTGCTACTTGATTTCTTTCTTTCTTTCTTTCTTTTTTTTTTGAGCTGAACATGGCCCCTTATTGTCACATCTGGACTTGATCACAGCTTGACGGCCTGCTGTTCCCTCCCCTTCCCATAGCACACTCACTGGTCTCCAGTTCCCCTTTGCCAAACAATGGTTCTTTATATCCACTTCATCTAATCTATCTACTGATACTCCTCAAGGTTCAGTTGCTTCCTCCATTGTTATTTGCAATTTATCCGATTCCCAAACCTGACATCACTCCTCGCCATGATATACAGTTATCCGGCTATTGCTTACCATGTGCAAGGATGTTATTCTGCATCGACAATTTTCCCCATCCTCTCTCAAGTTTAGAGCAGCATTTGTTGAATTACAAAATTTGATGTCTGCAAATCATTGCCCCGTCCACACAGATAAGACAGAATTCATTACTGCAGACTGTACCATTACCGGGGAGAATTTAGGTCAAATTGTTTTGTCCTTGGGCAGCACATCCCTTTGCTATTAAACTCGCTGTACCCCCAGGTCTCACTCCTGAAACAGAGTCTTTGGACCTGTAACCATGAGTGACACACAGTAAGGTGATAATAGAAACCTTCAAACTCATCAGCTTGTCTTATGCAAAGAAAAACCATGGCCTTTCCTGTCCTACCTCACCCTTCTTTCTCCACAGTATATAATAACAGAAGGATTATTCAGTACCTGGACGAGTCACCATGAACTCACAGTACGTAGGTAACTAGCTGTCACTGTGGAAGATAGATGACAGCAGGAACAAAGGACTGTGAAGCTAGATAGGGATTTAAATGACTAACTAAGGATTATTGTTGGGAATTCAGGTGATATCATTCGAAACAGATGGGGGAAAATAGGTCTTGTGACTCCTGTTCTACCTTTCTGCATTCATTCGTTCTCCGGTGCTTCCATTTCATGTCAGAGATATTGAAAAGTAGGTGACACGTGAGATTATCGTACTGGGCAGGGAGATTATCATTCATTTACATGTAAATTCTAACAATAATAGAAAAAACAGACGCTTATTCAAGGCATCCTACCACATAATTAATAAGGCAAGGGAACCCCTTTTCAAACAGGAATTCTTCAACCAGTCACCTACAGAAAACCTCCTTGCTGTGATCTGGGAAGTAGGCTCCTGCTCCAGGCTACCCCATCAAAGGGACCTCCTTTGCCTAGAAGGTCACCAAGGTACAGATTAAAAAGATAGTCATGCCCCTCCCCCCGCTACCCACCCCAACCCAAAGTACTTTTCATCCAAGGATCTCAAAACACTTTAAGAAACAAACCAGTTCTTTTACAAGTCGAGTGTCAGAATTAAAGATATCACCATCATCTTCATCCTCCCTGATTTACAGGTGGACCAAATGCAGAACAGAGAGTATTAGAAGTACAGCGGGGGTCATGTATTCAGACACTCATGAGTCGCAGCGGGAGGCACTGCTACCAAACAAGAATCCCGTTGTTTTAAGGAAACAGGGAGAGGACAAGCGAGGAATGTGGAGTCACAGAAGGATCAAAATATGTCAAAATGGGAAGCTGGAGGTGGCAGGATCCGATGCCTAATAGATGCCAGTGCAGCAGAGCAGCGCAGGCACAGCATCTTGGAGCCTGAGCCAGTCACAGAGAGCAGAGCTAGGTCAACTGTGGCTATGGAAATCAGTACCAATGGGTGCTTGTACACGTGACCAAATTGGTCTTTAAAGTGGCTTAATTGCCCTTTTGCAGCACTTTAATGACATCACTGCTTACACTGGGCGGTGTATTTTGCTTTAATATCATTTACTGTTCCCTTGGGCTCATGAGGAAGCACGGCTAGGTCAACGGCCTGAGATTCAGGAGACCCGGCTTCACCGTTTAGCTCTGCTGCAGACTCAGTGTGTGGTGCGGTGGTGTGGACCAGCCCCCTTTTCCCATCTGTGCCTCAGTTGCCCCGCGTAGACTTCCTTGAGCATTTCCCTGCCTGGTCTGCTTGGATTGTGAGCGCTTTGCAGGGGGCCCGTGTCTGCCTGGCTGTATGAACAGCATCTAGGATAGTGGGGCCTGATAAGGGTTGGGGCCTCTGAGTACTTCTGTAATGACCTGACTGGGAACAGGATTTGCATTGGGGAATATTTGTAATGAGATTTCCCCAATTCCAATCTGTAGAATTTGGTCTTATGTAAATAAAGGAGGCAGGGGGATGCCAGGGTGGGGGCAATACCTGCTGATAAGCTGCAAAACAATTGTGTCCCTTTGGCACTAGCCAGGCACACAGCTGAGACTGGTTTGGACAGAACCAGCCCCCATCCATCAGCTGTATGACGGGTCCGCTAGCTATTGATAAAGTGTCCTGTAATCACCCCAGCGTAACAAGGAAGGAAACAAAACAGGCCTGAAGATTAGGGAAGAGATCAGATGCTCGTTACATATTACAGACTCAATCACCACAGCTGCACGTCCGATTAAAAGCAATGAAGGGAGGCAGGCAGGCTCTCTGCTGCAAGCGCCTTCAGCGTGCACTTGTGCTGCGCCGTGGGAATTCACATCCTGAAAGCAGGGCCGTTTCCTCTCTCTTCACAAGGAGCAAGTGAGCTTGCATAGGACTAGGGGTGTCCTCAGATGGGCCTGCCCTGAGTGCTCTTCCCCTCTCTGCAGTGCCCCTGCAGAGAATAGAGGCAATGCCATGGTCACTGCTCCAGGCTAGAACAGCTCATGTTATATCCATGCCTCGGCTTCATGGATGTACATCCTAGTTCAGCCTCAGCCATTAGCTCTGATGCAGCTGGAAGTCCAGAGTGGCAGTGCTAATAGAAAATGGCCTGCCTTGCTGGTGTAGCCGCTGGGTTTGGGATCAGATCTGTAGTGTATCCAGTAGCCTGTGCATGTCCTGAAGATGCTGCAAGAAGTTACAGTGAAGAGACCGAGGCAGACCAGACCAGGATCATGTCTCTCTGCAGCCAGACATAGGTGCAATGGCTACGATACATTCACTGACATCTACCCTGGGAATCAGACACTCTTTTGAGCATGAGATATCAGGACCTTTCCTGAAAAAACTACATGGATGGACAGGATGGGCAAGTTTGATTTTATACAGAATAACACCCCCCTCCCTCCCCCCCCCCAAAAAAAATCCCCAACAAAAAAACAACCCCCCACCTTTGATCCATAATCTTTCCTTCCTAAACTGGACTTGATTTAAACCTATGACCTTGAAGAGAAAGCCATTATTGATCCCTTGAGCAATGGAGTAATATATTTATAGCAGATTTGTCAATTCTTGTCTCAAAGTGTTGTGCAGAGGTACTGTTAAGCAGCAGTCATATTGCATCACCAAAGTCACTGCATTGCAGCGATGAGTGAAGTAATTCCCTTATTGTACAAGTAAAATCCTCTAGTTGGGATGCAAAGAGTGACAAAAAATTAAGGCCGGCATTAATGACCACTAAGCGTGAATATGGAGGCAAAGAAAATGAAGCATAAAAGCTGTCGGTCACTAAAGAAAGTGGCAAAAACGTTGGCGGCAGCACTATAATCTCTCAGGATGATAACCCAGTTTTAATGCTTCATGACCTCCCAGTGGGAATTATGAAGACTAAAGGCTCTATTTGCTAAGCAAAAGGGTCATGCTCACTCTGTACATTTTTTTGTGGAAGCTGAAGTACAAATCCCATTCTGGATTCATTAGAAGTTATCTTTATGTACTAACTACAGTTCAGGCATAAAACTAAGCCAGGCTGAAAGGCAAGAAAATCAGGTGAAGAAACAGGACCAGATCTTCAGCTGGTGTGAAATCAGGGTGCTAGAGGAGCAGTATCAGTTTACTCCAGTGAAAGCACTGGTTTAGAAAAGAGACAGAAGTATTGACAACTAGAATTGCTCACTGTCCTCCTGTAGTCATACAATGGGACCCAGTTATTTATTTTGATAGAGATAGATTGAGCCAGCTCTGATGCTGCTGGGATAAGACTATTTTGCAACCATTTCAGCATCTACAGATCAGGGATAGTGTTGGTGAGGGATGACAAAAGGACATAAAGAAACTGATTTCTGGGCATTAACAATTCATTAAAGAACCATCTGCAAGGCTCATCCCATTTTGCACAGACCACAAGAAAGGATTGCAATGCATTTTCTGACACATTTGTTGTTTAAATGTGTGCAGATACCATAAACAACATATTGCATTAGCACCTACAGGGATACCGTAGATGAGGATTTATTTGTATATAGTATCTATCATGCAAGGCATCAGAGCCAACTCTACTGAGGGACACGGAGCTGTTAGGGAAAGGAAATGGGAAAATGTTGAGAGTGACTGCAAGAATGGGAGCGACTTGGAGAAACAAACTGGGCTTCCAGGGGAGGTGGTGTTCTCCCCTACCTTGGGGGTCTTTAATAAGAGGCTGGGCAAGCACCTGGCTGGGGTCATATGACCCCAGCGCTCTTTCTGGCCCAGGGCAGGGGCTTGGACTTGACCTATTGAGGTCCCTTCTGACCTTAACAACTCTGAAACTATGAAAAGGGGCGTCTCAAGGATGTGAAATGGTGCAGGGTGTAAGGTGGGATGGATGAATGGGAGTGAGGGTGGGGTTCCTTCAGGACAGGTCTTGATATCTCCCATGGAAAGGAACTAATGCTAGATACCTAGAGGTAGGTGTCACGTTGTCTTCTGCGTTGTTGTTTTTCATAATTTATCCACTTTGCTCTTAAACATTTCAGTCAATGAAGCCGCCACTGCCTCGGCAGGTATTTCAGACTTCTGATTGCTCCGGAAGACTTTGGTTATGCTGGATTTTGATGACTTTCTTTGAAAGTCCTCCCATGCTGCATGGCTATGGGAGCACAGTTCACACAGATAGCACTGGACGTCAAAAAGGAAGTAGCTTTCCAGCAACTGAACTACCCTGCGGTGGACTCCAGCTTCCAGGAGCATCTAGTCTGCACTTTGTATTTCACATGACGGCAGTTTTGCAGGAACTGTACTTAAAGCAGAGCAAAGCCAGGCGACACGGTTACCTCCCCTGGTTACAAACAATTCCATTTTGCGGCTGCATGTGTTTAAATCCACAGCAGAACAGGACTGGCAGGGTGACGGGAAGCACAGGCTTTTGAAAGTGTCTCAGAAGCCAGCTAATTGGTCTCAAACCTAAATCATAAAAAGACCTGTAATTATACTGCTCAGAATTAACACAGAAGGCTTTTAAAAAAAAGTCCGTTTTTAAGTGAATTTATACTATTATAAGACCTGTCGCTTTGGAGTCGTAAAAAGGGAGATGCTAAGTTAAGCTTTGTGTTATCCTGTTTGTTCAGATGGTGCTTATGCCAGCTGTATCCAGCAGAAAAGCAGTTTTCAATTTATTTTTATTGCTTGTCTCTAAAAGCATTCCATTAAAGGAATATTACACTGTATGAAGTTTCGAACCACCATCGGCAGTTTATTTGCTTGTTTTGCTGGAATGGAATAAACACTTACAGTAGCTGTTATTACAACTTCATGCTTGCAACTCTGTAGTTAAGGGTCAACAGCTGTTTATCCAACGAACCCCACTTTTTTCTCTTTTCCAAAGCATTTAACTCCTCTCTTTTCATACTGAATGGGGCTGAAACTTGGTCTTTGGGTTTATCTGCTCACATGGAGCTCTCTTCTTGTACAGTACAATGAGATTCTTCACTGCACTGAGATCACTGAGATGAAGTTCTGACAACAGGTGAATGCAACTGGTCAGGAAGCAATATTTTTTTTAATCCATTAGATAACAGATAGCTAACTTCTTTCTATCATTCTTTCCATCCCAGCAGTATTTCATACGGCCTAAACTCATTTTGTAAAGTGGGGAGGAGAGTGGTCAGATAGCCTTTTGCTGCGGTTAACAATTGCAAAATGTTAGCTGGTGTTCTAAACTATTGCTCTATAATGGCCGAGTCATTAAATCAACTTTGCAAGCTTAGAGATAAATTATCCCAGAACTGTTTTTTTGGAATCAACCTCTTTAAAACGATCAGTTGAATAAATGGTTTGGATAAACTCAATGTGTAAAGGAGATTTCCAAGGGTTTAGATGCTATTAAATTAAGAGACAAAGTAAATATTGAGAAAACTGCTCCAAAAATGCTCAAACTGGGGTTGATGATTTTTTTCCAAAGCTTTTGTGCAGAGGGCAGAGTCAGACAACCTTGTGCAGACCAAATTACAGGAATTGCTACCCAATAAAAGGCAGCAGAATATACAACTTTCTAAGCTGTTACATTTTTCCATCCCCAATCTTTTCCCTTATGGTATTACACTTGCCTTGTCAATTTGTTATTTCATTGCTTTCAGAGGCACAAATTCACTCACCATATTATCAACTTGGGGGAAAAAAAATGGGGTGAGGGGGTGTGTGTATGCTTCAGGTGGTAAGGAGGACAAATCTCTCTCTACTGCTTGGCCAGAAAACACAATTACCTGGATGAAAGTAGGACCCTCTTGAAAGAAAATTGGCTGGATTGAGATGTGAATAGCCCAGAAGCTGAATCTGGAAAAAAAAAATCAATCCTTCCCATCCCTTTGGGATACAACTCTTTGGGAAAATTTGGCTCTGAAATTCCTCTACTGTGTGTGCATGTGCGCGCGCGCGCGTGTGTGCGTCATACTTAAGTCAAATCAATATAAATCTCTAAAATGAAAGATTGGAGCCATCAGAGGCAGAAACATCGCACAGATGAGAAGCATTTGTGCAGGTTTTCTTGGCTGGCTGTCAGACCTTATCCCCAGACTCCTTAGCCTGATGAGCTGTGGCTGCAATATAGATTATTTGAGGCAGATATAGGGCTGCCATTTCATGTCCCAAACCACTTGTGTCCCTCCGGCTTCCATAAGCACAGGTGGGCTTGTGCAATCCTGGGATAGAAAAGCTGTGGGAACACCCTAGTGACTCCCAGGTACTCAATCAGGTAGCAGGCAAGATGCAAATAGACTTTGCTTCAACAAGATTTTAGTGGAATTTTAGCAGCTACGTGACAAAAGAGTGATCCAAATTAACTACAACTCCATCAGATGCAAAAACATGCAGACGCCTGGGTTCAGGAGTCATTTCCATTGCCTTTACGATCCAGTGATCCATGGAAGCGTCCAACTCCTACATAAACTTCACTGTGACCCAGATTGGTGTGGGGGGTACCTAACGTACACCTGAACCCTGAATTTCTTAGGTGGGAAGATTTGCTTGATCCCAGTGGACTGCCTGCTCTGGGCTACCAAGTCACACTCTCTCATTTGCTTCCGTTTGGACTCATGCATTGCAGATTCCCGACTACCCCGTAGCCCCGTTTCAACACGAGGGGCGGAAGGGATGGGGAGCAGAGGCCTCTAACCCTCCTGCCTCCCCTTCCAGTGGCAGGATGCTGACATTGCAGTGCCTGAATAGAGGTGCCTGGGAGGTCGATTTGGATCTGGCCTTTGAACACTTCTGAACATATTACGCAGGGTACTTTGCAGTTGAATGGCTCCCCTCACCTAGACATCTCGGGATATTTTACCGCAGTCTGAGCCAGGTTTTAATACCAGGCTTCCAGAGTCTCAGCCGAGCGCTATAACCCCCGGTGCCTTGCACGATGAGCAATGTGCCCCCATCCTCCAGACCTGCCAGAAAGCCAACAATAAATAATAATGATGGTGCTGAGCCATGGCAAATTCCCTCTCCTCTGGGCTCTTCCCTTTGAAAGCTGTGCACAGGATAATCTTGATAATCTCTTTCTTATGAGCTTGGACCCTTCGTATTCATACTGCACTTAAAGGCTGTGCCCCTTCAACCATATCACATTTTATGAATCATCAGTTAAATATATGTAAAAATCAATTATACTATATGAATGTGCTCCCTGTTGTAACTGATGCCATCTTTCATCTTCCTAATGATGCAGAAGATCAGAAAATAATTAAAAATCCCTCTCTGGGTCTACCCTTCTCTCTCTCTCTCTCTTTCATCTTTAAGAAAAGAGGAAGTTTTCCTTCTTTAAGATGGGAATATTCTGGATTGGAAAGGGGCATCATGAAGAGTGGGAGCGCTGCCAGGGAAAATATCCTACAATTCATCACATATCTTCTGCTACTTCCTCTTTTCCACTCCCTGGCTCTTCCCTGGTAGTTTCACATTAAAAAGAAAGAAAGAAAAATCCTATCCTAAAGACTGTTATGGATTTTGCCAAGCTGCTGGGTTTGGCATTTCTTTTTTGGGGGGAAAAAGTAGAGGTATTTTGCCACCCATAATCCGAGAGGACCACCCAGCTCTAGCTGTAAAATGGGGACCAGCATATTCTTGCCCTCCCATTCTTCATTGGAGTCATTATCACAGATATAGCTGGCAGTGAGAATCTGAGACTACCCAGGGGACAGCAAGCCACACACGGCATCAGGAAAGGAAAGTGTGAAGCGTGTATGTTTGCAGGGGGAGGAAGGGGCCTTGCTGTGTGCACTGTGTGCTGTGCTTCCTCCAACCCAAGTAGTCGTGTTGCATATTATTATTATTAGTGATATTATTGTTATGATTTTAAGTGCGCCTTTTCTTCCTCTGCAAAACACAAACAGAATATAAATGACTCATGCATGGCATGAAAGCAGAGCCCTTCTTCCTGATGGGAAAAAAAAATGCTGGGGCAGAAGGGAAAGTCTCTCTAAGCATGGTTTTAAAGTCTCCTCTTACAGATTTCCCAGGTGTGACCATCATGAAGTGAATAGTGGCGGAAAGTCCACTAATGCGCAGCCTTCCCCATCAGATGCACAAAGCCAATTTCTGCTCCCTGTTCCAGGAATCAGTTCTGAAGGCTGGCTTTATCTTCCAGGGAGTTTAGCTCCTCTCGAGCGTTGCTTCGCTGGCACTGAAGTCAGTGGGGTGGAGGATGTTCAGGACCACACATTAGCAGATCAGCGCTGCGCAGGACTGAACCTGAGGACTTGACGTTGCTAATTTGAATGAAACACAGGTAAAGCAAAGAGTAGGAAATGCCCCTGCCTGTCTGTATTAAAAAGACAGCAACATACTGGAACTCACACTTCTTGGCGAGCTGGACTCTGGGCTTGCAGGACCTGGACTCCATTGCAGTGGGATCCACCACGCTCCCCATCTGATTTCGGGGGCCTGACACTGCTCCTGTTGTCCTCAGGCCTCTTTGCGCTACTTGAATCTCTGCAGTGAATCTTAGCACTGATACCAGACGGACTTTCCCTTGGACAGAAGTTGGGGACAAAGGGCTGAGCAGATCCTTGTCCCTGTGCCAATTTTTCTCCTTCCTGGGATAATAAATACAGCAGCAGAGAAGACAGGACACATACAAATGGGTGGTATCAAGGAACCACTCTGTAATGCCATCTAGATAATGTCATAGTGCTTAGTCTTCCTAAATTTAAATTATTAGCAATGACCACGCTTTGCTCTCTCTTGATGCATCACTTAACCTCGTAATCAGAAAATCTATCCCATTCTCTGGCTTAGATTGATGATGTCAAATTACACTTGTTTTTCTTCTTTTCCTTCCCCCCCACCAGCCAGAGCAATCATACCAGCATGAATCAGTCCTGAGCACTGCTGTGGGCTGCCCATCAGGCATGTGACTGATATCACTGATGCTACTGGCAAGCCAAAGCAGGTGTGTCAGAACCAAATGCACTGAGGGCACATGAAGATGTCACAAGTGTATCTTCCCCAAGAATAATTTCATTCATATCCTTCGTATCAGAACTTGACCCTGATTTGTTGTTTTTGTTAGTTTAAGTAAAAGTTATAAGAAAAATAACTATTTTTCCTCCTGGTGAAATACACACTCTCTCTCTCAATGCCTGCAACCCAGGCATGGCTACGCACAGCCTAAATCATCCTCACGCTGTCTGACATCTTGTGAGCATGAGCAAGCCTCCACCGTCCCTGCCTCTCCCGAGCTGCTTTTTGCAAGTCTTCTCTGCTCCTTAGTCCCTTAAATGCTCCCTCCACGAGTTGTGTTCATCCAGCGTAATCTTTGATCCTTTTCATGCTCCTCCAGCTGCCCAGTGGCACCGTGTCATGGTAAATAGTCTGGCCTCATTCCTGCTACACAACCCCAATATTGCTATTTTCTTGCCTGGGTAATTTTCAAGATGAGGGGTTGACTCTCTGATGGGTCTTGACACCTGTTATAAACTCTTTTCATTTAACACCTGGTTTTTTTTCCCCAAGGCATTTTGAAGATTTTTCCATTTGCTTTCAAAGATATTTAAATGTCCGTCTACACTGGTGGTGGATTTTCAGCTTTCATGTCCATAAGTTAGGATAGAAATGACATTTGAGTTGAAGATTCAGTTTGATTCATTGACAATCCACATCTTAACAATCAATCTAGTTTATGCAGATAATTGCAGCTTTTTGTTTCATACTGGGTTACTGACCCCCATCCTTTCTGAGTTTCTGGATTGTCTCCTGGTCTTTACATGCACCTTGGGTGAACTGTCCCTTAACATCTCTGATGACCGCTTTCCTGAAACTAGTTTTACCTTCTTCTAATTTTCAGCCTAAATTTATTCATGACCAGTTTTTATGCCCGTTTGCATTTGTGCCCACACTATCACTTAGCATAAGTAGCTCTTCTCTTTCTTTTGTGGTTTTCTAATCACGGAGAGCAAAGCATATTTCCTACCAGCCTTCATTTTTGCTCGGCTGAATACACGTTTGGTCTCCTCTCATAAGATCGGTCCCTCCATTCCCCAGCCTACCTACTATCTCTTCTCTGCACATTCATCTCCAGAAACCAAATGGGAGGATCATAGTTTTCCTTTCCCTGGTCTTGGCTTCATCTGGTTTTTACATTACCGTAGCTGCCTAGGATAGAAAAGCAGAATCCATTTAGGCACCCACCACCATAGGAATCAACTATCCCTCCTACACATTAACCAATGCTTTCTTCCTGGGCACATCTACATGAGATGCTTAAAGTGCAGTAGCCTGATAACACTGCACAGTAGCGTGCTGGGCAAAAACCATGCCAATACACTACTGTGCAGTAGGATTAGGCTACTGCACAGTAAGCATCACTAAAAAACCATGCTCCAGCACTACTGTGCAGTAACTATAGCTACTGTGCATTTAGTTAGTATTTCATTAAGCAAGCATTAAACTAAATGCACAGTAATTATTGTGCATTAATGAACGTGTAGATGCGCCCCCTGTGAAGCGAGGAAGTCCTATTCCATTTTAGATTAGCCGCTGAATTTTTTGATATGATATAGACCCAGAGGGGAAACTGCAGTTCCAAATACCTGCCAGAGCTTGAAATACTTGAAATCTGTGCTTGGATCTGCAAATGAATGACTCCTGTCAGCATGAAGCGCCAGAAAAATCTCAACCCCTGGAAAATCAAGGTGCGAGTCCCAGGGTAAAATCTTGCCCATCTTATAGTCTATGGGGAAAAAAGATCCTTAGCTAGAGTGGTACCGGTATTTTACCTTTTACCTTTTACCTGTCCAAATACAGGTTTGATTGTATGCGAGAGATATTTATTCAGTGCAAACAGTTCTGGTCTAATTACTCTTGCATTTATTTATTTGTCAAGCAATAGTGCATTTTGATTTCCTGATGCCTGTGGATAATGAGAGGGCAATCACCCATGGGAACAGTGCCTTCTGTTTGTACACAGACTGATCTCAGCAGGGCTGTTAGAACAATAGCTTTCTCTTCCTGCATTGGCAATGCACTAGCTTCTAAATGCACCTCTGTCAGGTTTTCCTGCAGGATCCGCTTTTCCAGAATGAGAGACTAAAAGCAACAACAAACAAGCGAACAAACCAAACCAAGCACAACCCAAATTAAAATAAAATGAATTGTTTCAGCAAAACACCCTGCCGGAAACCATTCATATTCTCTGGACTACCAAACAGTATTTTGGGAAATGCAATTTTGCCCTTGCTTTAGAAGAGGGAGAGGGGGAGGAAAAAAAAGAGGAAGAGTGTTTGAAATCCATACAACGCTGTGAAATTGTTTAGAACAGTAATCTAAGAAGAGTTTCCACAACTCATTCACTTCCCATTTTAGATGGTTTCTTTTTACTGGAAGATGCCTTTGCTTGTAATGTTGCGGTAACACGTAACATTATGTTTGCTACCTTGGGTGAAATGTTGCTTTAAGGGGTTCTGCAGAGAGCTTTTCCCCGTATTGTTTAGTTCAGTTTGGAAACCACTGAGTTTTAATTGCACATTCAATGCAATGGCTATTTTTTGTTGCAAGAGTGAATTTTTGCAAGCTTTCAAAGCTTTTCTGGAAGAAAAAGAGAAAAAAAAGCAGCTCATTTTCACAAGATATACAGATGTTAGACCCTCAGCTACTGAAGTGGCAAGTGTATTATAAGAATCCAAAACACAACAGAATCAAACAGAACAGAATAGAAGAGACAGGTCTTGGGGGGACAAATATTTATTTTTTTGGTTGATAGTCCTTCTCAGCAGAGGCTTAGGCTGATTTACAATAGAAGAAACTAAGTAAATTATAAACTGGGAAATTGCTTATAGAGCAGGGGAGAACACAAAGCAGAAACCCACAAACAACTATTTCAGCCTCGCTCTGTTTGCTAAATGGCTGCCCAAATAGGAAGATCTTATGATATACCATAAGAAAAGAAACACAGCACAATGTTCTGCGAACACAGGCCTCTTTCTTCAGTAGTTACAAAATCCTGAAAATTCAATTTTAAAGTAATCTGCTGGACTATAATATCATAACTAGAACTTGTGTAGAACTTGGGTATTTCAGGCTACACTGAAGATCACTTTGCAGGATCCGACTTTGGTTTGCATTGGGTATCTACCAAGCATCTTCAGCTGAAGGGTGTCATGTGAAAGTGGAGACTCGTGGTTTTGAAAGGCAGTTAGGGTTGCCAACTCTGACTGAAGCTATTCTGGGAGGGTTTTCCTCCCTCCTCCCCCCACGATGATGTAATGTCATTAATTGAATTTATTTTCTTAAAATATCCTATTAAAATGTCCCGGATTGCTTTCAATAGTCACCAGGAGATTGATGCCGAGTCCATCAGACTCCCAGCCAGTCTGGGAGGGCTGGCAACTCTCAAGCCTGTAAGGATGCTGAAAAAGGCACAACGCTCTTGTTTTTAATCACAGTGTAATCTCCTCCTGTCCGTCTACCCGTACTCTATCCTTTTCCTCTTGTCCCTTTTAACTGTTGCTAAATCAAGAATTTCCCTTCTAAATGGATTGCTTTTGTTGGAATGAATTTCCCAAGAATACCCACAGATAGATCCATCACTGGGAGGACTTCAATGCATGCTAACACCACCAACATTAAAGGGGAACAAAGATCAACTTCCTTATGATATTTTCCATAAATCTTTGCTCTTCCTAGATAGATGATGCTGTTGCTTTTATCTGTCAGAGTCATGTCTTGTTGGAAGGTTGATTTACCATCCAAAACTTACTCTCACTGGCCTCTCCATATCACAATATCTTGAGCCTCTCTTAACAGTTTTCTGCTGAGCTGTGTATAATTGTGTTCCATAGTTACATGCACATTTATATTTGTTATCTTTTTGCACAGACTGGACTGAAAGAACAGCACTTCCTGCGCTATTTTTCTTTTTTAAAGCCATCTCGGTTATAAAGACTGACTTCAAATCAGCACTGACCTTTTGTTCAGCAGCGAGTGAGGTAAAAACACATAAAAATGTCTATTTAGATATTGGTGGAGAAAAGAAAGTTCATTGATTTTTTTTTCTCTCTAGTTTCGTAAGCTGTGTGGGCTTTTACAGGTGTTTGCTTCTGCAGAAAGAGACAGCACGGGGCATGTGTGGGTATTCTGTATTCCCAGAAAAAAATTAAAATTTTCCCTCAAAATTGATGAGAGGTTTGTCTGATACAACACACAGTTCTCATTGAATTTTGCTGGCTCAGTCATCATTTGGAAAGCAGACAGAAGGTTTGTTTAAATTAAAGAGTTGCTTGGCCAGTCTTCTCCAGCAAAAGGCTCCTTTACTGAAGACATTCAGATTTTTAACCCCTTGTAGTTGGCAAGGAATCAGTCCCAGGAGCAGATTTGTTGCCAATTTGCATAAACATGCATGCCAACAAACCCAACCCCTTGAGCGTCTGCCAAAAGCCAACGCAAAACTGGCACCAGGAATTCAATTATTTCAGAATTCAAACAGACACTCTTGAAAATAAATATTCCATGCACAATGCCCTCAGCTGTAATCTTTGAAATTCATTGTTGTTATCGGTATTATGGTAACTCTACTTAGGTGTCCCTTTGGGCTGCACATGGTATGTATATTTAATAAAAGACAGGGAGATGATGCCCCACTGGGCTTACAATCTAGACATACAAGTGGTGGAGAAGAAAAGTAAAATTCTTTCTTTTTTTCCACATGGGGAAATAAACACAAAGCCAATGTGAAACCTGACCAAGCTCCCAGCTTGGGTCTGATTTGTGCTACCGCACCTTTGGTCCACCAGAAGAGACATCCCATTTGCTATGGCAAAGGCCAAGGCAGGAAGTCTTGTCTGGATTTCACCTACAAAGAGTTTGTCCTAGATTAACAGAAATAGGATTCAGAGGAGAGAATGGGTGTGCAGAATGGTTTGGATGAAGACTTGCTTTGAACCCTAGCTGCAACTTGAATCAAACCTTGGGCCCTTTTGGAAAGGTTGAGAAAGTTAGGACCGTTTTACTTTCTTTTCACTTTCCCTCTTGACTTTGCTATTCTGGCCAGGACTAGCGGAGCCAAAACACTCGGCAGACTTATAGTACTTCTGGCCTGATGTGACTCAGGGCAGCTAGGAAACCCTGTGAAGAGCTGTTCTCAGAAGGGACAAGATTTGCCTTGATGCATAGGAGCAGCACATGGCGTATCAGATATGCCCTGGAAAGGGGGCTTGAGTTGGACCCGAGAGCTACATCAGTCCTCATACAACTTCACCTGCAGGGAGACACAGTTATCATGCAGATACCTCTTTGATGTTGCTAGATTTACCATTAAAGTAGATGGGGAAAAAGATCAAAAGCAAAGCGAGAGAGAGAAACTATGATTGTTTTTGAGGAAGTGTCAGGCTCTTCTACTGTTAATGTAAGGAAAGCCTCATGGAAGGATTAATGATTAACGAGCATGCTTAGGTGGACGTAAATAATCTTTGGATTTGACAGCTTACATGGAAGCATAAATTTCTCATTGCCTATTTGTTTATTTCCCTGCATGTTCTCAGTTTAGCTGGGTTGCCAATGCTGTGATAATTTATTGAGAACTCAGCAAATAAATCTAGATTTGAATCCGTCAAAGGTAACCTCTGAAATAGAAGAGTGCAACAGAATAATCCATGGGATGCCAAGTGTTGGCTCTGTTCTCATCAACATCGAGGCTGCCAGGCCAGAATGCGTACCGTCACTTAGAGAGCCGAGAGCTTGCAATTGAGACTAAATTGCCTCTGCAAAGGATGTCCTACTTGCATAAACGGAAACTGCAGCTTGGTTCTTGCTGTTCCCAAGGAATAGGATGACAACGCGTTTGGCGAGGACTGAACAATTAGAAATAATAAATTAAAGCCAGCTTTTTGGAAGGGTGAATTGGATGTGGCCATCTCCTATGACAAGACCTTAGACACAAGAAAAGACATCAGGCCAGGAGAATTATGGATGCTACAAAACCTGTAATTTGGTATTTCATTGGCTGAGCGCGTTGTTCAGTGGCCAGCTGGACCATGCTGTACGGGTGCAGCCGTGGACACTGTCGTACCCTGGCTAAGTGTAGGGCTCGTGTTGTTCTTTAGTGCATGGACAACTCAGGATAGAAACGCTTGCTAGTTCATCACAGCTAACACAACACATGTTCAGGGTGTGTGCTTTTAGTGCAGTGGGTCCCGGGTCCTATCCCTAACTGTTTGCACTTCTGTCTGGAGAGAAGCAGCCACATCACCGGAATCTCTCTTTTGCAACGTGCCTCAACCCAAAGCCCAGATCTGAGCAATGCTCAATTTTGCAGGGATTTAGAGTCTAAACTTGAATTGGATCCGGATTGTGCTTTTGACTCATCTCTACATTTAGAGTCTGCACAATATATTCCAGCACACAGCTGGAAATAATATAGGCTCAAACAGGGAGATAAGTTGATGCATGACACCAGGCTGACCATGTTGTATTGGAAACACATGTCTACAGAGGACACATGACATTTTTGTATTTGTAGGTCTAAGATGACAGATTGTAAAGTAATGAAAAGATAGACTGTATCTGAATAAATATAAGAGAACAAATAGCAAAAGTTTTTGTTGGCCTTCTGTGTTTTTTCTCTTCTTCCACTCTTGTCTGATTCACATATAGGCCTTTCTTAAACGCATTGAAAGTGCATGGAATTCAGATGGTACGGCAAGAGAAGTACCATTCCTGTTTTCAAACAAACTAGAAAATAGCTAAATTTTGTCTTGAATGTACCTTGAAAGTCCATAGCATTTCTTGGACAAGCTTGGTTTAAAAAATAAATAAAAAATAAAAATCAATACCTATTAGATAATACTTCAATTTTGACCCAGTTTTTCAGACTCCACCAGTTTTAGGTAGATTAAACGGATGATACTGCATCCCACTTGAGTTTAAGGGTCATGTGTTTGACCCCCTGAAAGAACATGGATTGCAAAATCAAAATAGATGGAATGCATCACTTTTTAGAGAGGAAACTGCAATTGCAACACTAGTTCCTCGCACAGTCGGTTCACTTTGTGACTTTAAAAACATCCCTTTATTTATCCTTTTTTAGCGCAAAAGGAAAGAGCTCCTTTAAGTGAAGATCTCAGTGAAGCAAAACATCCCACAGCATTATAAGGAAAACTGATGAGATTTATCCTCCGTGATTTTATGAACAATAGGGAATTGGGATTGTTCCCTGTTATACCTGAAGATTAGGGCTGTGTGAAGCTTCAGTGCCTGATTCATTTCGGCGGAGATTCGGCTGGATTAGGTGGCCAAATCTCCGAATCTGACTCGAATCAGAGGACCCTTTAATCTCTCCGAATCGAATCAGATCCCTCCACATCGATTTGGAGAGACTTGGTGCTTCGGACATAGACACGGCTTTAAACATCTGTTCTCCATACCTCGAGGTAGCAGGGGCTCGTCAGTGCTGCGGTGCCAGGGCAGATGGAGCGTCCCACAGGGGCGCCGGGGGGCCCCAGCGCGCTCGGGCAGCAGACCCGGACGTGGACGAGAAGCACTTTGGCGACTAGTGTTTCCTGGGTCTGGGGGGGCACCTGGGGTCCCCCTGTGGCCGATCGCCCCCAGCGCGCCCCTGGAAGACCTAGAAGTGGACTGGAAGGACTTCCTGTCCACTTTGAGGTTCATCACCGAGCACAGGGAGGGTCCCCCTCCCCCAACTACTGTGGGACGCCCCATGCCCCAGCATCGCAGCGATCACGAGCCGCACCTGCTACCTTGAGGTATGTAGAAAAAACTTTTAAAGCTGCGTCTGTCTGAATCACTGATTCGCCAAATCAGCATCAAACGTTCAGTTTCAGATTCGGCCGAATCAAATCAGGGACAGTGATCCGAATCAACGGATCGAATCGCTGTCCCTGATTCGGGCCGAATCCGAATCCAAATCGAATAGGGCCGGCTTCGCACAGCCATGCTGAAAATACACTTCACTTGGGAAGTTGGCAGACCTTAAAGCTTTCAACCAAAGGGGAGGACAAGGTCCCAGATCCTCAAAGGTACTTCAATTAGGCCGAATTTTTTAGAAATAATTAGGCCCCTCTCTCCTTTTGTTTCATTACAAGGTAGGTACCCTCAAAGAGGGGCCTAATTCTTTCTAAAAAATTAGGCCTATTCTCTACCTGGCTGCAGTTCTGGGGCTAAGAAGAAAATTTCATTATTTTCCCTTGCACTTCAGGAGGCACTCGTTGTACAGCAATTGTACATCAGTGGGATTTCACCTATATGCACTCAAAGGTTTAGATTCAAATACCTGAACTGCAATATTAGCCCAATACTTCACGTTGAAATACATGTGGTAATGCTTAGAGAAGACAGGGTCCCCTTGCGGGAGCTGCGGAGCATGCAACACATCCTGAAGAGAGCATGGCCTCTTCAAGTAGCCTACTTTAAAAAAGCACGATCAACACGGAGTGGAGGGAACTATGGTTTGTGTCTTCTTTTTCTGCTCGCAGGATCTCCAACAGCATTATTGTTCTTTAGCCTTTTTTTAGTAAAATGTTATTAAGCTAATAGCTCAGCCTCCAAGAGTTCTCCAGAAGTTTATGTAACTTCAGGTGTGTTGTTGAATTGTGCCCAGTCAGAGACGTCAAGTGCTGCTCCTTTAGTCCCCTGATTTGGTATCCCTGCTTATGCTTCTGGTAGGAACCCAAAATTCAGTTTCTTTGAGGTTATGCACGAGTGGCTTTGAAGTGACTGCGTCTGACCATAACATTTGGCTGTGCGGAGGTTCGGGGGGGGAGAGTGTGTGAAAATCTGAGCCAGACCATGGGGAGTTTGCCTAGAAATCCAGGGACTAATGCATCGACTCATAGATTTTAAGGTCAAAGGGATCATTAGAAAACCTACTCTGATGCTTTTGCATGGTGCCGAGTATCTGAGGTTACATGAGGATTTGGAAACACCACCCAATGACGAGAAAATAAGATGAATGTGGGAGGCAAGCTTGCTCACTATGGCTGGGAGTCAGGAAATCTGGATTCTGGTCCTGACTCCGGCTCTGACTTGCAGGTCATTTCTCCTCTCTGCCCCTCCGTCTCCCCAAGTAAAATACAAGCACGGCACTTTCCCAGCTGTGCAAAATGCTTTGAGAACTGTAGGTGACAACTGTTGTACAAGGGCCCAGTGGTGCTCTTCTAAGCAGCACTTGCCCTTGTCTAGTTTGGCAGGTCACAAAAGGTATGCACTTGTGGCCTCAAACCACTAAGAGATCTCTGATCCCATGACATGGGAAACACAAACAGACAAGGTTTTGATCTTAGGCAATGAGTTGTAATTAATCAGTTATGGACTGGGGGGAGAAAGGAGAATTACAAACACCTCTTTGAGAGGGGCTCAGGCTGACCCCATGAAGGCATTTTGATTAAACTCAATGCATATCACTAGCAGCAGGGCCATTTCCACTACAGTCACTCAGCAGGGCTGGGAATGAAGAAAACCACTCAAACACTTCCATTAAATGAGTTTCCTCAAAAAAAAAAAAAAAAGAGGGAGAAATATTCTTATTGCTTTTCAGAGCACATGCCATTATGCAAAAGTGTATTTAACCCAAATGCTACAGAGGTCACTCTCATCTGTACGTATTTCCATGGGAAGAAGCTTGATTTGCCCTAAGTCAAAGGCTATCTCGGCCTCCCCATGCAAATATATTTAAATGAAATGTATCCGGGGCTGCAACGGTACATTTTTCAGGAAATAAAGTCCATCGGTTGCGAGTGGATGCTTTGTACTGTTGATTGGAAATTCTTTTTGTGTGACAGAGAAAGTGCTTAAGAGAGTGAAAAAGGATCACTCAGTGAGTTAGAAAATTACCCCAGCCCTTAGACCATGTCAGACTAAATATAAAACAAACAAAGTAAGGGGAAAGAATGAATTATTTAAACCTGCTGTGTACAGGCTGCAGAGGCGAGAGGGCATTGGCAACCGGCTGCACGGTGTTTGTGGTCCATCTCGTCGCACGCGTGCATGGATCTTGTGCAGGGATCGCTCGCCCAACACCTCCCAGCGTGCTCCCACCCTCCAAATGTTGTCCTCGTGAGCTCAGCGCTGTTGACAGGAGGGCTCTGAACATAAACCAGCAGTGACGGTAGCAATGCAGGCTGCTGGCTACATACTTGGTGCTCTGGCTCTGTTACAACAAACATACTGGTTTCGCTGGGGCCTCGTCCTTCTTTACCGATCCAGAGGTCTGTCGTTATCTCCCACTGTCTCTTGTTCCACACTAAGTTTGCAAGTGCTTTGGGGAAAGACCTACCTTTGTGTTACAGGCTTGTGCTTCGACTAACCAAAGCGACCCTCCACAGGGATTCTTGGAGCTACCACTATGCAAATAATTAATGGTAAAGCTGCCTTATTCTTGACCATCTGCGTCAAATGTGATGAGCTTAGACTCAATGAGCCATTAAGGACTAAGCCATCCTGCTTTGGCTCCCATCCCACTGTTAATCCGAATGCCGGTGTATTTCCAATGTTCTTAGGGGTGCCAAAAAACGGTCAAGCCCCCCTGCATTTCATCAGAGAGAGTCCCTGATTCAAAGAGCTCACAGTGTAATTAATGAGACATTCACAGAATCATAAAAAACAAGGGTTGGAAGGGACCTCGGGAGGTCGTATCTAGTCCTACCCTCTGCTAAGAGCAGGACCAGCCCCAGTTTGTCTACATTAATACCAGGGACACAAGGAGAGGGAAGCGACTTGCCCATGGTGCCAAAGCAGCTCAGTAGCAGAGACAGCCCCGGTATCTGCATCTCCTGGCTCCTCATCCAGTCCTCTACCCATCACAGCACTCTCTCCCCTCCCTTCTGCTTTGAATGATACAGATCCTACTGTTTTGTTTCACACAAACCAGCCCTCAGCTCAGTTTGCAGCAGCACTGACTCCCTGCTGAAGTAGGGTAAGCTTGAACCACTGACCCAGCCAGGAACAGCTTCATCTCTCATAAATCACGAATCCCCTGTGAGCTAGCCAGTAATAAGGAAAAGCTAAGCATGGGGAGCATCTAAGAAATAAGCAGAGAAAAGAAATAAGCAACAAACCCCCCATACACAACAGGTGAAAGCAAGGAGCAAACACTCCAAGAAGAATACTCCTTTTCCCCTTACCTACAAGAGCAATGGCAATACACTGCAAGAGGAGAGGTTTAGGGGAACGAGGGCCACAGGCAAACCCAGTCACAAGCAGCAAAAACACCGGGTGCCTTTGAATCAGGCCTTAACATAGACCAAAGAGCTCAGGACTGGGCTTCAGATAGAAATATGCACCTGATTCTGATGCCAAGTATTATTTCTGTGGGAGACAGAGGTCCTGGTTTGGGGTGCGATGCCTTGAAGAACGAGGGCGAGCGCGCTACCAAATACACCACAGTTCAGATCACGGCAACCCAGAAGCACGGACTTCTGCACAACATCACACCCTCCAAATGAAATCCTGTGTCCCGTGCAAGGTGTTTGCACGTCTGTAGGCCACATACGAGCGCTGCTACAGGGTACCTGCTTCTTGAGGCCTACTAGTGCCTATGCCCTCTGATCTCTCCCCTACAAAGTAGTCTCGCTCATCACGCCTTCGATGTTCACGTTAGTAGGGGAGGCTGGGGGAGGAACTGAAAACCCCAAAATGCAAGCACCCGTCCCGGTTGAAAGGAACGTCCCGCACGGGGTTTACTCACCTTGTCAGTGGGCTTCAAGTTGAAAAGAAAGCACAACAGAAAGTGCCTCTTGTCACTGGGGGTGGCCTCCTGAGGCCTCTGCAGTCGGGGCTCAGAGAAGGGTGTCCACAGCCAGGCTGCCCTCCTGGCCTGAAGCCTGGGCTCCCTGGGTCACAAGATCCCCCTACCTGCCCTCCCTGGGTCATTGGACTCTGTCTGGACCTGATGACCATCTTGCTTCCAGCTGCCCTGCGGGAAGTTGGCCCCGCGGGCAGCGCCGTGCACGGGCACAAGAGGCACCGACGTGGAGCGGAAGGAAATGAGAGGGAAGGGGGCATCAAAACCCTGTACCCAGGAGACTGGGGGGAAGGGACCTCTACCAGGGACACGATGCACCAGCCAGCACCCCAATGGTGAGAGAGGAAAAGGGGGGCAGGGGGTGAAGGCGGGGAAAGTGCCAGGTACCCTTGCATCCCCTCCCATTCTAGTACTGGGGTCAGGGCCCTGTGACCGTATTGCATTAAATTACCCTGAAATGGAATGGAAGATGGCACTAATGGCTAGAGCAATGAAGGGACGAAGGATCAAAGCTGTCACTACTTGATTAATTGATATTCACTGTTACCTGGAATGGTGCCTGGAAGCCCTGGGCAAGACCTGGGGGCTGCATAAAAGCATAACAAGTGACAGTGCCTGCCCCCAAGACTGACAAGAAAATGATTTAAATAGGGAAACTGAGACAGTGTGGTTTTAAGTGAGTAGCCCAAGGTCACATCAGGGAGTCTGTGGCAGAGAAAAGAAGTGACCTGACCTCCCAGGGCTTTAAATACGAGAGCAGGTGAAAGTGTTGCTGTTGACTCCTACTCAGAGTAGTCAGGCCAGCCAATCTCCCATGTTTTTTTTACCCTCCAGGTTTACTCCTTATGGCGACTGTAATGACATGCCAGCCTCTATCTGCTGCTGCAGGTTGTTTTTGGGATCGGGGTGAGGTTTGAACATGTGAAGCTGTTCAAGGAAAATTGTCCTTTGGTGGCTGTAGTGATAGGCATGGAAAGGGAAGGAAAGTAGGGGACAGAGCCCACAAATACAGTGAGACTGGGGCCAACCATCAGCTCCTGTCTTGCTGGAGTTATCATAAGCGTGGGCTTGGGGCATGGGGTTACTGGGTACATGGGGCACTTCTGTGACCACATTGGTAGCACAGGCCCAGGGCCAGCCATGTGCATATGTCTTAATGAACTACCCAGAAAATCCCTTCTTTTAGTTGCATGCATGGGGCTAGAGGAGTCTCATGTGGGAAGGTTTCTCTGCACTAATAAAGGGGCCTAGGTGTCATTGAGCCAGTGGATATCACGGTTTGCTGAGCATTCATCTAATTTTCCTTGATCTTTGGGTAATTGTTCTATAACAGGTGGTGCTTGAGGATTAAAGTGCCACCAAAATGGGAGCGTGTGGGGGAGCAGGGTGAAGATTCATGTCCTTATTGGCCAAATGCTGGAAATAAAAAATTAATGCACATAAATATCGATTGGGGCAGACATGGAAATCAATTTGTACTCTTCCTTGCTAAGTAGAACAGGGACAATGTCCTACAGTATCTGGAAATGTGTGCTTGAATGAGAGAGAGGGAGAGAAGGGGTTATGATGAAATCAGATAGGGCCCAGGAAAGTTAGCCAACTGGGCAGCGTCAAGGCAGCTGAAATGAAACACATGCTGGAAGAAATACTTGTACAAATGCCCAAAGAACATTGTTAGCTAATAGTTAGCTGAAATATGCTGTTTCAGGCCACTCACGAAGCCTGGCAGAATTAAAAAGAAAGCATATTAAAATCTGTGGAAGTGGTCAACTAACACCGATCTAAACTATGCCGCTTACAGAAAACTGCATAACTGGGATCAATTCTGCCTCAGGCTTTTTGAATGTCTGTACGTTACCGAAGCGTCTATTTCTGCAATCAAAATTAATGCACAATTCATTAACCTGCAGCCCTAACTTTCAAATTTGTGTCAGTGCACCTTGAAGACAAATATAACTCTGCCTTTTTTATCGCTAGCCTGTGAGGAGCAAATGAAACTGTCTACAAAAAGGTTAACATTTTAATAACAGTGTCCACCATTTCTGGTCAGCTCCAATGCAAATATCTTTAATCTTGAACTTTCAAATGTTCAGGGAAAAGAAATCCTTCGTACTCTATTTTAAGCATCCTATCCTGCAACGAAATTGATATTCCAGTAAAAAAAACCAGAAGGGGAATGAAAAATAGATCTTGGAATGGAACTTCAAATTCAGCCATAACTGTAGGGAGTCAATCAATGTTTCCATAATGATAATAAAAAGAGCATCAGCAGCTGCAGAAAGCGCTTTAAAAAGTGATGGGGATTATGAACCCTCATGCTGCAGGGCATAAAGCGACAGGGGTCAGGAAGCAATTTCCTTGTATATATTGGTCATAAGCCAGAGGCATTACAAGAGTTTTGCATTTTCCTCTGAAACATCAGGTATTATTCAGTGCCAAAGATGGGATACCAGGCACGTTAGACATGTTCCTTTTAGGTTCTTTTATAACATTTCCATGAGCTGATCACCTTCACCATCCGCCGTAAAGCTGGCAAGTCAGTCAGCAACATGGAAGTCCTTGACTTCAGGAAAGCCGACTTTGACAAGCTCAGGAGGCTAGTCGGTCAGGCCCTCAGGGACCGTGACCCCAGGGAGAGGGGTGTTCAAGAAGAGTGGTTGCTCCTCAAGGGAGTGATCCTCAATGCACACGTTAAGTCCATCCCATCTCGGAGGAAAGGCAGCAAGAGGGCACAGCAGCCCTCCTGGCTCTCCAGGGACCTAGCGGACCTCCTGAGGCTAAAAAGAAAGGTCTACAAAGGATGGAGGACTGGATTCACCTCCAAGGAGGATTATTCTGTGCTGGTCCGGTCCTGCAGGGAGCAAACCAGGAAAGCCGAGGCTGCAACTGAACTCCAACTAGCTTCGAGCATCAAGGACAATAAAAAGTCCTTTTTCAGATATGTGGGGAGCCGGAGGAAAAGCAAGGGCATCGTTGGACCCCTGCTGAACCAGATGGGACAGCTGACAACTGATGCCCAGGAAAAAGCCAACCTATTAAATAGGTACTTTGCGTCAGTCTTTCATCAGTCCCAT
>NW_017728935.1:8008874-8010662 GCF_001723895.1 Crocodylus porosus | reverse complement strand
TGTGCCCAGGCAAAACCTAATGTGGGCACAACAAGATGCAGGGTAATTAGATATGCATCGAATCATAGAAAATGAGAGCAGGAAGGGACCTCCGGAGGTCACATCTCATCCAACCCCCTGCTCCAAGCAGGACCAGCCCCAACTACATCATCCCAGACAAGGCTTTGTCTACTTGGGTCTGAAAAACCTCCAAGGCTGGCAGTCCACCACCTCTCTGGGCAGCCTGTTCCCATGCTTCACCGCCCTCCTTGGGAGCAAGTTTTTCTTAATATCTACCTAAGGAGCCTTACATGAGTTTAGTTTACCCCTTTACCAAGTGCATTATATCAGTGTAAGTACATGTACTAGTACAGTTAACTTGGTACAGCTCACGTGCAGAGAAGACTTAATGGCTATACCGACAGTGCCCCAGAAATCTCCAGCCTGTGTTATATAAGAGATCAGATCCAATGAACGCTACATCTTTTTGCTTCAGAAATCTATAACCAATAAAAGAAGCTGGAAAAGAGGGAGGGGGAGAAGAAAACAATATCCCAGAGTGAAACCTCCAGCAGGAAGCAGGAGTGTGACTTATTCCACCAGCAAGTGGGGGAAAAAATATTTTTGCAAGAAAAGAACTAACAGGTGGGAAAAAAAAACAGTTTGTAAATATAAATCTCCATTTAAATCAGTTGTAAGTGAAGTGAGTCATTCGCAGCAGCCTCTTCAACATGACAAACAGCTCATGGAGCAAAAACAAAGGTAGACCACTCAGTCTCATTACATCTGAGCAGCAAGAGGCACTTATGATTTATGCCTGTAAAAATCAATCGTGCTTTATTGATTACTGAGATTAAGAAAAGAAAAGTTTGGTTAAAACTTGGGAAATAGTCACATCTCTGGGTCTAGGGCTCAATCTGCCTTGAATACTGGCAGTTTTCAAGCTGTCAGGGACATGGAGGAGGAGATGCACGTGTTGGTGTTTTATAGCCAGAACCAGGTGGATCTGGGATTCTTTTGAACCCCAAGTAGTGGATACAAAGCCAAATTAATCAAGCACCATATAGAGCTCCAAAATGGCTGAATGTCGCCAGCTGCGTGGAGGCTGAGAGGGACTATTGAGAAAAGGCATCACTAGTATTTTATTTTGTGTTTGTGTCACTTTAGCACCTAGAAGCCCCATTCGCACTGGGCCTCGTTCTGGGAAGCCTGGTACCTCCTCACAGGGTGAGGAAGAGTGGCTCCCTGAAACACCCTCTCCTTCAGCTTTGGCAGGGCTTCAAAGCAGACGACCTCTGCACCGTGGAGCCAACCGTTTCCGGACAGCGTCGTCAGGACCCGCATCTAAACCAAGTGTTGCTGCAGCACCGAGCCGGGAAGCTGGGTACAGCGGCATTCTTCCCTGCACTTCCTGAGGATCTAATCTGTGCTCTGGAAACTTGCTGAGCCCTCTCAGTCAATGGGGATGGACCCCAGCTGGCCACTTTGCTCTCCACTTCCTCAGATGCCTGCAGTGAGATCAGCAGGCAACTCAGCCTTTAGGGCCTATTCAATCCCTAGCCTCCCACCCAGAGGATGATTTTGTCAACCTGCGAGACAGCACTTGCAAGCCTGCACACTGGGCAGACACCCAACGAACTCATTGCATAGAAGCTACCAGATGGCCCGTGTTTATATTTGCATCTTTTTTATCAACATCCTAAGTACCTTGACCTGCATGCTCAGGGGCAACCAACACGGGTTCATCAGTGGCAGGTCTTGTCAGACCAACCTGGTGGCCTTTTACGATCAGGTCACCAAATCATTAGA
>NW_017728935.1:7993678-8008863 GCF_001723895.1 Crocodylus porosus | reverse complement strand
ATTTTTAAAAGGAAGTTAGATGAGCACCTTGCCGGGGTCATCTGACCCCGGTGCTCTTTCCTGCCAAGGCAGGGGGTCGGACTAGATGATCTTCCTAGGTCCCTTCCGACTCTAGCTACTATGAAACTATGAAACTATAGTCCATTGGGGTCTATGGAAATACGTCCAGTGATGTCCGTGGGCCAGGCCCTGGAAAAAAGGTTTAAAGAAAAGCTTTTCAAAGATGCTCCCTTCTGACAACTGGGCTCTATTTACTGCCAGGGTCTTGTGCTCCTCTTCCCCTCCCCGCTTTGTCCCTGCCCGGATCTGATCCAGCAATCAAAAGGGAGTGTCTATTAACGGCAAAAAAATAGATGTAGCTAGTTTTAATGAGACAGACTAGCTGTATGTGTCAGTGCAATGCCACAATGTGCTGTTTATGTCTTGTGCATTGTTTGCTCTCACTGAGATGCCAGACTGTTTGTTTGGTCGTTGTTAATGTGGGAGGTTTAGTATCATACAAAATATGTAGCAATGATCAGCTCCTGCTATCTAAATTAAATCTCTCTGCTGTAAAAGTCTGGGGCTCCTGAACAACTCCGCTCCTGACAAGAGCTTCTCACGTGGATCCGAGTCCCATGCGTGGCCTGGAAGGCAAGGTCATAGCACTCAGGGAGCAAAATATCAGCTAAACGAGAGAGTCAATATTAATTTCAAGGAGAATTTCCACTGATCTGAGGTTATTATACACTGTACATATGTAATGCCATGGTTTAGTAGCTAAAGGCAGAAAGATTTATGCAGCTGGTATAGGGGGAGGTGCTCTTAGGAGGCTCGGTGGCATTGGCTGCACTTTACTAAATTCACTTGGAATAGTTAATTCCACTGATATGTCCTTTTTTTGGGTCGCCTGGGTATTCTGGCTTTGGCATTCTGGCCGCCTTCCAGCTCAAGCAATTTACCTTGTCTGTCTAAAGTCCAGCTGGCATTTCCATTCGTTGTTGCATGCTTCACTTCCTGTCATAAACTGGAGTGTGGCATTTCCGTGTGTTGTTAAACCGTTGTCGCTTCCCATTTCCACTGCATTTCAGTGGCAAGTGAAGTCAAAGCGGTAACCATGTGGATCAGTGACTTCCGTAGTACAGAGTCATAGGAAAGTAGGGCTGCAAGGGACCTCATGAGGACATGTAGTCCACCCCCTGCCCAAGGCAGGATCATCCCCATCTAACCCATCCTATACATCAGATGGTCTAACCTAGTCTCAAAGCTGTATGAACAAGCCTTTTGCATAACTGCCAGGCACAGTGGCCAGGAAACGCCCCAACTTGCCACAGAAAAATCAGTAGGACAAGGGCGCTCTCAATCCCGATGTTGGCCTACATTTCCAACACGATTAAAGTTTCTAAGAAGTGAGCTTGACACAATGTAGTGAGATCTGGCTTTAATCACCCTCACATGTCTTGCCCGCAATCTGAGGCACCCCAAATCGGTAGTCACTATTGAAAATGTAGGCTGCTGCTATCATCATTCCTACATGCTGATGATGACAGCTGATTTGAAGGTCTGGAGCTGACTCACTAGGACCTGCTCAAACCTAGATGAAGCCTACCCCTGACTTGCTCTGCAGATTGGGTGGTTTGAGTTTCCGAGTGCTGCCGACATACCTCATGACGCCTTAGAAATGGCTTTTCGTACTGTAAGAGCTGTGCTGAAATCCACTGCGCAAGTAAGAAAGCAATGCCCATTTGAGTGTCCAGACTCATACTCCAGAGGACTGAGATGCAATCACAGCTTTCCACTCCCATCGACTTCTGCCAAATTTTTAAAAAGTGTTTTCTTCTTGAAAAGCTCCTACCCAAACACTGGGAACATACTGAGCCCAGGGACATAATGGTTTGGGCAGCAGTCCAACACAAACCATATTTATCAGCCTTTAGTTTACCACAACATAGCTCCAAATAAAAATGTAAGAGGCAGTGCAAAATTTTCTGGAGAGGCATGAGATATTTTTGGGGAATGCATGAAAGGGGCCATTAGACTTCTTCAAATGAATCCCAGCTTGACTCTTTCCCCGTTTATCTTGGCATCTGCAACCCTGGGTGATATTTTCCTTTCCAATCTTCCATGGAACTGTGCACCGTGCAACAATGCAGGATATTGTCTAGGAAAAGGGGTGTGTTGTGATGACTGCATTTCAATGCTGGGTGAGGGATCCCTGTATGAACAGCTGCCCTTTCCCGCCCCAGGAGAAGCAGCAACGAGGGAGGATCCATGCGTGTATAAACAGCTGCAACATCGCACCCGGAGCTGCGTGTCAGTGACGGGTGAGGCAATTCCCTTGGGCACCACATGTGAAGTACCGAGGGGTACATTTTATAGAAATGAGTGATTATTATTGCACGTGTATAGGGGACTGTTTAAAGCTGAGATCTATTGCAAATAATATTTTCACATTTGCACATTTTGCAAGTTCAGAAACAGTTAGTAAATTTTATTTGCATAACATATTGGACATTTTCTATCTTATATTTTGCATATAAAGTGCTTTTCAGTGCAGAATTTGGAAATATTTTGGGTCCATTAGGCACTCAACTAGATACAGTTAGTGCTGGTACTTGTAGACCACTCGTGTGAGAAAAAGGGCAGAAAAAACACATACTGATGAAATGAATACGGGCTACACAACTGCATTTTATGTAGTTTATGAAATGAATATGGGCTACACAACTACAATTGCATCTCGAGCAGGTCCAGGGAGGTGACCCTCCCCCTCGATGCGGCGCTGGTCAGGCCGCAGCTGGAGTCCTGCGTCCGGCTCTGGGCGCCGCGCTTCAGGAGGGATGTGGACAGCATGGAGAGGGTCCAGAGGAGGCCACTCGCATGGTCGGGGGCAGCAGGGCAGGCCCTACGAGGAGAGGCGACGGGACCTGAACCTGTTCACCCTCCACAAGAGGAGGCCGAGGGGGGATCTGGTGACGGTCTATAAACTTACTAGGGGGACCAGAAGGGTTTGGGAGAGACCTCATTTCCCCTAGCGCTCCCCCCCTCCCCATCGCGTAGCAAGGAATAACGGCTACAAGTTGTTGGAGAGGAGGTTTAGATTAGACATCCGCAAGAACTACTTCATGGTCAGGGCGGCTAGGAGCTGGAGCCAACTTCCGAGGGAAGTGGTGCTGGCTCCTACCCTGGGGGGCTTTAAGAAGAGGCTGGATGCCTACCTGGCTGGCGTCATTTGAGCCCAGTTTTTCTCCCGCCCAGGCGGGGGGTCGAACTTCAAGATCTACAAGGTCCCTTCGACCTGACTTCTGTGATTCTGTGAACTGGGCAAATTAGCCATTGGAAAAAAAATGGATCATTCATTTGAAACCAAAATGATAATACTGTGCTTATCTAATTGAATGTACCGTCTGCTGGTCCGGGTATGTCAGCTAAAGAACCCAGTGGATCACCTAATGAAACAGATGGATCACCTGCTGAAGACATGTTTCCTACACTAAATCACTTAGCCTGAGCTGTTCCTTTTTATGCAGGACCCTGGTTGCCATTGAGAGCAAAGCTTTTTTTAAAATGTGGCTTAACATATCTATAGCTACCAGCTGTGGCCACAGGTGGCATAGCAAGATTTAAAAACAGGAGAATTTGGAAAGAATGGAAAGGCATATTTTTCATATAGCCATGCAGGGTTGGAAGTCGGAAACAAAATTTCCCTGTGGGCAGCTTATGCCACAGCTGCAGGGTTTCTTGCACCTTCCTCTGAAGCAGCTGGTGCTGCCACTTCTAGGGACAAGATAGTGGGCTCAGCCAATGCTGGGTCTGATCCAGATCGGCAGTTCCCATGACTTCGACCTCTTTCTACGCTAGAAAGTTTGGATCTTCTACCTGTTACCAGTGGTTACTGACCCCTACAACGCTGAACTATAAGACTTAGATTGGCTCGGTCTTGTATAAGAGATTGCTTATATGTCATACGCTTGAAGCCAACATTTTATCACTGCAGTTTGGAATTGCAGTTGATTCAGTGCTTCAAATAGACCTTGGCTTTACTGTTTTCTTTTTGGTCAAAAATCGACTGTTCTTGTTTCCATCTTTTTCTCTAAATTCACGTACGGCCATGTAATAAACCACTGTCATAACATACAGTGTAACACCCAATGTTTCAGAGATGAGATTTGGCTTGAGAACTACATACCAGAATCTAGACGCCTGATATAGCGATAGAAGCCACTGAGGCAGGTAGTACAGGTAGGTAAGTAGGGAATGAATGGGTTATCTATTTCCCTTCCCTCCATGTAACCACCCCAGGTTTCAGGATTAAAATTAGCCAACACCACTTTGTTAAGCCAATGCAAGTTAAAGCTAACATTGTCTGCTGAAATAGGATCGGTAGGACAAATATTCTTGAAGTGCATTATACCAGTGACTGAAACTGGAGTGTTAAATAATAGTTGAAATGGATGCATCCAGCAGAAAAACTATCAGTTTAGGTCTTGTGGAACTCAGGGCAAAGTAGAAGTTTTGAGGGCACGCAAGCTTCTTTTCCTCAAGTCCTCTGCACTTGCTGGTGTCAGATACTCCGACGTGCACACGTGATTTTCTCAGAGCTGATACCTCTCTAGTGTAGTCTCCATGCTTAAAGTTCAGTCCGAGGTGTGACGGGGGATCGCTGCTCCAGGACAGTGAGGATCTGCAGCTTGTGAAAGGGAGAAGTGTATGAAATGGCAGGGATTTCAGTCCTTAAAATGACTTGCCAGGGGAAAGTTTCTAAGCTCCCCCAATTTATAAGTGCATCTCTTTCCCTAGCAAGCATGCCATTTTCTTCTCCGGTTTTGAGCTGGAAGCCATCTAGTGGTTTCTCAGTGCATAAAAATGCAGCAGCAAAATCTGTTCCATAGTAGCCAGAAGTTGACAGACTTCCTTTACATAGCAATGTAGTTAGTCTGATTTAAATGCAGGTTTTCTTTCTCCTTTGCTTAGCTCCGTTCAGATCTTAACTGCTCACATCAAATTAATTGCACGAGGAAAATATGAAGGCAGCATGAGGGCAACGGGCCAACATCATAGAGGACTCACAGCAGTGTCAGTCTATTATTTGTATTCCCTCTGCACCTTCCGTGTGCTAAGCATTGCTTGTCAATAGGGGACAGCCCCTGGCCCGAAGAACTGTTGGGCTTACATCCTTGCACAGGCAGGGGAAACAATGAGATGTCTGAATACACCCAGGCATCTGGAATTGGTCTGAGTATGGCTAGGAAGTAACTGAACAAGAGGGGAGGGGGAAAGAGTGGCGCAGAAATGGGAAATACTGGTGCCAGGTCACTTAGCACTCCATATACGATGCAGGGTGGGACCCTAGCATGAGACGGCAGTCCTTCTGGTGCTGCAAGGGGTATGTGGTTTAAGAGTCAACTTTCTCTGAAGCCTCCGTGGATATGTGTGGAAAATGCAAAGCATGCCTGCTAGATGTGGAATATCACTGAGAACCAACGCAGCCACTTCTATCGCCTCCGAAGTCAGACTCCCATTGGAAACAGCAATATTTCCCCAGTAATGGAGTGGGCATCGCATCATTCTCCGCGCCTTTAATGGGACATTTAGTTCATGCCAAGAGAGTCTCTCCTCATTGCCGCTCTCACAGCAGAGAATAATACTCTCACCGTCACCTCTTAATCTGACTGGCGACCCCTCACCTCCTGCCTGCCACTCTCCTTTCAGTCTAGTTGATACCGTTGACCTGCATTCCTTTGTTAATTATACTGACGTGTGTCTAGCAATACAAAACCAACCTAATGAAAGGAGAGAAGGAAGGAAATGAAGAAATGGCTCCCCTCGCCCCTGACTTTTCAAATAAATTTCTCTCTAGCATTTAAGGAATGAGATGCTGATAGTCCAAGGCCAGTACATTGTGCAATTTGCTGTACACACTTCAAAAAACAATTAGTGACCAGCGACCGATAGTAAAACTCTCGGCAAATATCGTGTTGGACTCAGCAAGGGGAGTGACAGGAAATACTGACCATCTCCTTACTTTCGGCAGTGAAGCTGGGGCAGCTAGAGCATGTTGCTGGGTTAATGGATATGGAGTCTGAACTAAAGGGGATTCTTGTGGTTAAAATCCTGGGCTGGGCCTGTGTTTAGTTCCTGGCTCTGCAAAAGACTGCTTGGGTGACACTGGGGAAAGCTCAGCTGCCCTACCGTAAAATGGGGATAATAATCCATCCACTGCCTTGCCTAGTTAGCTTATAACTCATCTGAAGCAGGGGCTCTGGCTGTATGTTCTTCTACTGCCTGTTCACAGAATAGATATGGAGCAGACAGAGGTACTAGTGACCAACACAGCTGGGTTATTCCCTATTTGGGCTCAAATCCAGCCAGACTCAGTTGTGACCCAAAGCTATGGTGGGCTGATACACTTTCAGTGGCCTAAGTACATTGAATTGAAGGTCTTACTTTGGTTCCTAGTAGGCAGACATCCACCTACCACCCCTTATGTGCAATATCTGCAGGGAGGCCCATAACTGAATGAGCTGCAGAGACTGAGCTTGGTCCTCATGCCTGGGGAATAAGGAGGAATGGCAGTGGAGCAGGGATGCTTGCGTTTGTGCTGCTCTTCTTCTGGGGATGTTCATCATTCAGACAGCTTTCACCATTTAAACAGTCCTCAGGGAGAAAAGCGAATGTATATTCATGCGCACAGCTGCAGGTCCAGGGGTCCAGGGCAAGCTACAAGCAGCTTTGGATTGAGGGCACCTTAACTGAGCTCCGGGTGGGGGTACACTGCAAATGTGGGGGGCACGCAGCAGCTCTGAGGGGCTGCTGGCCCTGTTGGCCTCTGATGCTGGTAAAACCTCAAAGGCTCACGTAATTGGGAAGGAGACAATGCAGCCATGAAAAAGCCAGCCCCGTGCAGTGACAAAGCCCGTGTTTTCTGGCTGGCCGCTCTGCGAGCCTTTCGTGCTATTGACTGTAGAGCCAACGGAGCATGGTTTAAAGCAGCCTTCCAACTCACTCTGCTTCTGACCCCCAGCCCCGTTCAAATGCCTGCTTTTCAGACAGCACAAAGGAGGAGGTAAAAAAGGGCAAAGTCAGCACAAAGAGCACTGGCTGGATTAATGCCGACCCTCTGAATGTGCTGGAAAAAGCTAACTCTACCAGGCTAAGTGACATGCTGCCTGGCTCGATGCTTGCCTCCAGGACTCCCACCATTGGCTGGAGGAAGGGGATGGAGGCAGGGAAGGGAGGTCTAGGGAAAGCTATTTCCATTTTGATCATGTGGCTCTGCTTCTGATTTC
Organism: Crocodylus porosus; assembly: GCF_001723895.1. Classification (NCBI taxonomy): domain Eukaryota; kingdom Metazoa; phylum Chordata; order Crocodylia; family Crocodylidae; genus Crocodylus; species Crocodylus porosus. Next base: position 8,001,595 of record NW_017728935.1, on the reverse strand, counting down.
TTTGCCTACAGGGCAGATGCATTTTGTTCTTTCAAAGCACAGTGACCCTGCTGCTGGCAGGCTGCATAATACCTGCCTCGGAGCGCAAGAGGCAGAGGCACAGGCAAACAAAAGAGAGGGAGTGGGAGGGGGGAGCTAGCTGTCTGAGAGGGCGGGGGAGCTAGGAAGGAATGAGGGGGCTCCTGGCGCTGGGGGGGTGTCACTGAAAAACAACAGGCTGGGAAATCGGACTAATCACTGGAGGAGTCGTTAGGAGCTGGAGCACCCGTGCGGGCTGCGGTTTTGCTAATTTTCATTTCTTTCTGCTACTGTCCCCAGACTTCCAGCTGCCTGCGATTGTACAGTGCAGTGCCCCAGCGCGTGCCCATGCCGTGATAGGCACACGGGTGCAAACGCAAGCGAGCAGGAGCAGCAGGTGTGCAGGCGTGTGAGGGCATCGGAGGCCCCGTGCGCTCTTTCCTCCCGTGCGGCAGCAGGAATGGAAGGCGCTGAGCACCTGGCGGCATGCAGCCGGAGGCTTCACGACAGCCACGTGGGAGCCGGCTGGGCCACGTGTGCTGTACACGCATAATGTGTGTCCCAAGCTCCAGGGCTGATTCACCTTGTAACGGCTGAGTCAAAGGAGATCCACAGCCACGTGATTAGAGGAGATGCTGTCAGGTTAGTCCTACATACCCCATGTGTGTAAACCACTCTGGGCTGACACTCAGGACACCATATACTGCTCTGGCAGCGCAAAGGCACCTTGAAGTGATTGCAAACACTAAGCATGGTTTAAAATACCTGCTTGCCCTGCAGCTGGGAAGTGTGACTGCTGCCCTACAGGCATCCTGGAGCTAGCTGTCCTCCAGCTTGTGTGGGTACCAAGAGCAGGGCACCTGCACTGAGCCGTGCTACCTTGGCTCTGACACCCAAGCTGGCTATCTTCGAAGTAGCTCAAGCACGTCAGTCTACCAGAGCTGCCATCACACCTGAGATTGGAGGAAGAGGCATGCCCAGCGTTGGGGTGTCAGGCTAGTGTGAGTGGACATGTGAGCGTGCATACAAAGCCTCATGTTTCCTTATTAAAACTGTTTCCCAGCTCCTGCAGAGCCAAGCTGTTGATTCTGTCCTAAGCCCTAACTATGATCCTGTGTTTTATGCTGGTGCAGCGTATCCTTGGGCCATGGCTGCAATAAATGAGATTAGGTTCAGGTTCTGGTGTGCATGTGCTAGCAGGAATCTCTCTAGATGTGTCCATGCGCGGGTCTGTGAATACATCTGGCTGTATGCGAGGGTGATGGCTTGTGGGCATGCTTTTTTAGCTATAGCTTGCTCACTGCATAAAATATGAACAGCAATTTTATCAGCTGTTCAAATCATTAGTTGTACTGAGCCAGACTTAACATACAGAGAGTACTCTGCTCATTAATATTTATTAACCTGGTTTGTCTGGGGAAAAAACATATATCAGGCTTTTTGGGGGAGGCAAGTTCTATGCCATCAGATGGCAATCCCTGGAAATGAAGCGTCTAGAGCACACACAGCCTATGGATAGACAAGCATAAATAAATATACAGTTGCTGGTGATGAACTACAGGCCTTTGGCCTCTGTTGGTTAAAAGATGGTGTATGTTCATGTGGTTGTGTGTATACCCCAGTCCCATCAAAGAAGATGGCAGACACTGGGGTGTGATGCCTAACAGTTTGTCTTCTCATACTGCCGTTGGATCATAGACCCCCGAGCCTGCCCGCCACCTCCTAGAGAGATCACTCAACGTGCAATGCCTGCTCGTTAGCGACCGTGACATGGAGGGAATGGTCACTCGTTAGGCGGTCGGTGATGGGGCCAGAGGGTTTGTTCTAAGCTGAAAGAAGGGGAATGCAGGAGACATCTCATGCGCTACTCATACAAGAATTTTGAACCCTGCTTAGGCTGCTGTGTTTGTGTACGAAGGAGGATAATGATGTTACAACGGCCATTTGAGAACAGACAGGAATTGAACATCATACGGTGAGGTTGGTTTCTTCTTCGGTCCCCAGAATAGACAGTGATTTGAGTGGCTTTGTGCCGTAATGACTATAATCTTCTCAGGTGTATGTCTGGCCTGCAAAACAGAAAATGCCATTGACATCCAAATGACCCAGCTATGCGGTGTAAGTAACTCTGGATTCTCCCAGTGGCTTGACAGGAGGAAAAGAAGCATGGCTTCGTTTGCAGTGATTAGGCATATTGGGCTAAAATCAGCCCCGGAGTAGCTGATGTCGTTGCTTCAGGAAATAACTCGGGTCTATTATTTCACCTTCACAGGAAGGTAACAGAGTGCACATGAATGGCCTTGCACATCCCATGCGCCGTTATCCATGAGCTGTTTCATAAATCCTCTCAGTGCTTTGCTAAGAACGAGAGAGAGCCAAAAGTGCCACCCCTGGAGCATCACAGGCTTGTGTAGGTCTCAGCAGAGAGGTGTGCTTCAAGGTGGACTGTGTTCCCGATAGCAGGCAGGGTGTAATTGCAATTCCTGATAACGTTCAGCCCATCTGAATATACAACAGGCTGGAGAAATATCATATTGTTGTTTCCATAGCAATTCCGGGGGGATGGGGGGTAGCTACCTGCCTACATCCTTCTTCCACCAACATTTATCTTTTTTTGTGGTTTAAATAAGAAAGAGCTATTAAGAAATGGAAAGGTCTTTCAAGATGTGTATTATCTCATGAGTATTAAGGTTGAAAAAGAAAAAGGTAAAATGTTCATAAAGCATTTTTCTAAATTTAAACTGGAGCATTTATATTTCCCCCTTTGCTGCTTTTTTCTTCCTTTGGGGGTAGATTTTTTTTTTTTCTCTTTGACCTGCAAAGAATTTCCCAGCAAACCTATTTTTTTCTGGACCCAGGAAGAGATGGCTGAAAGCAAAGGGGAGAAGCATAGCAATTTGGAAGGCAGATCTTTTGGGCACTGACCCCCTCCATCGCAGGATGGGCTGGTGGGCTTGGAGGGGATGTAAACAGACCGAGGGCCTTCGCACTCAGACCTCAGCGTTGCAGTGAGGGTCAGAGTCATTTGAAAAATAATTTTCACTTTTGCTGCAGCAGCTGCACTTCCAGAGCCTGTGGCTAGTGATGGAAATGAAAACACCAGGCGCTGGGAGAAGGTGTCCTCCATAGCGTGTCTGGGCTGACCCCAGACAGGTAGTTCTGGAAGTAACAGAAAGTCTGGTCAGATGAGATTTCCAGCCTGGTGGTACAGGCTCAGCGAGGCTGCCAAGGAGCCTGTGAAATACTGAATGTTCATCCAAGTGACTGGGTCATTGCAAAACTCCTGAATATTTCAATATAACCAAGCTGAGTCATTCCATAAGCATGAATCGCTCCCCCCACCACTCCCATAATCAGGACACTGGCTGAATGGCCATGAGATTTTAAAACCAATAAATGAATGGTTGTTTTCAATCTGGTTTCTGGGGTTTGTGCCTTTCAGAGTCATGCTTTCAAGCCTCTCTCTGCACCCAGAAGGGCACGGGATGACTTGTCTATGTGGTATACGTCCTATGCAGAGATAAGAACGTGGCTCCCAGACTTGAGGCTTTAAGAAAAACACCAAAGATTGCAAGATTCGTGGTACAATAGTGAGAACAAGCAACATTAGTATTTGTCCGGGTCTAGACTTGATTTCCTTACAGCCAGGTGTGAAGTGGAGAGTCCAGGTTTTGTGACTTCCCAGTTTCCTCTGAGTTCTGGGTTCAAACAAGCTCACGAACCGAAACTAAAATCTCTGTAGAAGCATCATGTTTAATCTGGTTTCAGCCCAAGCCTTTAAATCAGCAGAGTTTCACTCAATACTTGTGCCCATATATTTTCAAAGCTGTAGTTGTATATGAAAGACGTTTTGAGACTTATATGGAATCCATCGGTGAATGGAGCCCAAGTCTTCACTAAATTATTCAATGTCTCTCTTATCTTCATCACTGCTGAGTCATGTCAGATCAATTCATAACACGGACAGACCTTGTTCAGCAGAGACTTACACAGCCCATCTGGCCCATACTAAGACAGTAAAAACCACTACAGAAGAGCTTAACGTATTAAGCACACTCCAGACTTTGAGACGTTTCAAAGTGCTGCCCATTGTTAACTCAATGGGAGTTGCTGGGTGCTGAGCACTTCTGAATGTCAGGCCTTGTGTGATGCATATCTTGCTCAGTTTTCATACACATGACAGAGTTCAAGGCCTTTCAAGCCTCTCTCTACACCCTGAAAGGCCAGAGTTCAAAAAAAAAAATTCATACTTTCAAAATTTAAGGCTTTCAGAAGGATCAGTGCTGACCTGCATTGCTCTGGATCATACAGGAGACTATGATGAACCCAGCAGAATGCCATGATAAATTTTATTAGTAGGAAAAAAAATAGAGCATGTGGGCTTGTTTCTCTTGTTTGCTAACTCTCCTTGCATCTCAGCACAGAAATCAGAGTGTGTTACCGGAAGAGTTTCTCACACATGCGGGTGAGAAAGAGAATCACAGTTGAAATGCCACATTTCTCAGCGTGATCCTGCCAGTAATTGAAGATGATATTATGTGGTGGAAGTACAAAAGTATAGAAAATTAAGTACCCTATTACCAAAGGTGAGAAAGACAATCTAAAGCAAGGCGGAGTGTAGAGCCACAGCTCTGCTAACAAGGACATCCAGGGGACCGGTGCATGCGGCACTAGATTGGGACTTTCACAGATATAGACACTGGGGGCTGGACGGGACCTCGCAAGGTTGTCCAGCATGGCCATGGCTCCATTGGCTGCTGTTGTGTGGTTCTGGATGAGACACTTCTGTACCCCCGGTTTGTCCAATTTACACGTGTAGACTAAATTCTTCCGGTCGGTGACAGTCTCTTACCACGTGCATTTTTACAGTGCCCAGCACAAGGGGTCCACTGAGTGCCCTGGTAACAGAGTGAGTAATGTCAGACCTGCAGTGGGGCTGGCAGAACAATGCCTTTAGCCTAAACCAGCATTTTTAATGTGTGTACTGATGGAAACTCTGGGGTGGGATGACCCCTGTTTGAAGAATATAGGGACCCCATTGGCTGTACACTGTTTCATACACATCTTAGAAATAAGTATATGTACCAGTAGATTCAGCAACACTGGAAAGACAGCATAATCTTGCTACTAGAGCAGGGGACAAGGGCAGTCTGCTTCACACTGGCCACATCTACGTGAGATGCTGACTGCACAGCTGTTACTGTGTAGTCATTTAGTACTTGCACATCCAAGTACTAAATGACTGAGCAGTAACGGGTGTTACTGCGCTGTACCATCTCCGCACAGCTTTGTGGTGATGCTAACTGTGCAGTAGCTCATTAGTACTGCGCAGTAGCATTGCATCATGGTTTGCACCCTGTGCCGCTACTGTGCTGCAGTAACAAGCTACTGCACAGTAAGTGTCTCGTGTAGATAGGGCCACTGAGTATGAGACTTTGAGACTACTACTTTGCGGATGGGCAAACTGCGGCATAGAGGAGTAAAGTGGGAAGAATAGTGACGTTCTCAGAAGTGCTGAGGGGAAACAACTGCCAGTTGTAATCCTCCATTGGTGTCAGTAGCGTGGCATGAGAAGCAATAATATGGGTGCAGTCATCCACACTCAAGATCTGCTCTGTCCACATTGCAGTAACTCTTGAACTAGCTGCAGTTTGGTGGCTGCTGGTGCTTTTTCCTCACTAACGTGCGCATCTTAAGATCACATGAACTGCTGCCAGGCTGGAATGGAAGAACTCACAATTTTGCCCCTGTAGGCTGTTCCCTGACCACACATCCTCTTTAGGTAACTTAGTTTAAAAAAACATGTTGGCTGTGATATGGCAAAGGGCAGGAATGATGTGCACCTCATTTCTCGACAGACCTGTGTTTCAACCACACTGTCCCCTGGGTCTGCCTTTGGCATCGTCTCTGTCAGCTTATGGTAGCCCACGGGCTACTTTGTCCAGCCTTTCGGATGGGTACCTTGGAGAGCACCCTACCCCTGCGTGAAGTGCTGCTGCTTCCTTCCCAGCTCTAGCTTAGCTTCTATATATGCTGCCCCTTTAAACTGTGAGGAGACCTACTGAAAACAGTTGGTCTAATAAGAGATATCACATCTACCCAAAGAACCTTGCCTGCCTGCGTCCTTCATTTGAAAACTTCTGAGTACCTGGAAAAAAGTTTTTTGCAAGCTTTCGGGTGCAATCCTGAAGAAGGGTGATTGCGCCTGAAAGCTTGCAAAAAACTTTTTTCCAGGTACTCAGTTGGTCTAATAAAATATGTCACATCTGCCCAAAGAACCTTGCCTGCCTGTGTCCTTAGATCAACATGGATACAACCAAAAACCCAGTTCAATGAAGGAGAAGCACTCGCACAGGGGAGGGCACGGCTTGCAATGAATAAGTGTTGGCGTCTACTTCTGCGAGTCGATCCCCTTCCTCTGGGCATTTGCTTGGCAGTTCACTCAGTCGTGGCAATGCACATGTTAATGTCTTCGGGAGAGACAGTGCTGAAAGTCTCTGGGAGCTTTCATGAGCTCAGTGGTGCAGCCTGGACTGCACAAACACTTCAGATTCAGTATTGTACTTTAATCAAGCCAGGAAAAGGTGGAGATTTGGACAGCTTTATTAGTATTATGGCCACAGACCCAGGGCTACATGATGTTTCAAAATGGGAAAAAAGAGAAGATCAGCAACCCAGTAAGTCTTTCAGATGTGACACATACAGTAATTACTTTATGTCTGAACCCAGCAAATATCTATTGATTTTTTTTTACTCTGTACCTGTCCCTGACCTCATGAACATGCTCAGACTGTGTTTTACTATGTGTTGTGACCACAAGTGGGTTTATGCCTTGATTAGCTCCAGTTAAGATCCAAGTGCTGTTTGTTTTGTCTTGTGGCTACTGCAAAAGCATAAATGCATTCCTGCTGGCAACCATGCCCATTTCACAGCCACCATCCTCACTGACATGCGCAATGAGGCAGAGCTTCCAGGTTGCAATGACATGACTGCCAGGAGAAAATGGATGCTATGTAGAGAGTAGTTTTGTTCACAGACACAATGCCATGATTCCTTTAATGCTGTGCATGGTAAATCATCAAAGGAGAGGTATCCCAATGGTCCATACTGTGCAACTAGACTCCAAGGGGCATACAAACTTTTTGGTGTGAAGGATGCACCATGGACAGAAAAGATTTCTGCTTTAATCTCGAACCCATCCCTCTGGTATGTTTTCCCTTGAGATAGGGGCTGGGCTAATACCCGTAATCCAGACCCGGGTTTTGAATCCCCTGAATATTCAGCAGTGATCTGATTTAGTGCATGGCACCATCTGAGGCCAGCTCTGAAATTCAGATCCAGTTGTGGGCTCTGAGACTGACAGCCCCCAGAACTAGGGTCAGTTTGGGACCCATCCTCTTTAGACCTTCATTACAAAACTCAGCTGCATGCAAAACTCACCCTAATAAGGGCCATGTTATAAACATAGACCTTCGACACACACTTTTGAGTGAACCAAGCCCCCACTTCTGGGTCTCAGAGTTTCTTCCAGGCATGTGAACACCTCATGTCATTGCATGGCATCACATTGGACTGGTTCAGGACCTAAATCCGGACACCTTGACCATGGAAGATGCTTGGACTCTGAACAGAGTGTTAAATCCAGGACCCATTACTGCACAGTCATCCTGAAATCAGGCCCAATTCAGTACTTGGTGGCTTGTTTTGGGCAGGTGGGAAGGGATCCCAGGAGGACTGGACCCAGGGCAGAGATGCACAGAAGGAGCCCTGTGTCACATAGTACTCAGGTGCCCCGTGCCTGGGAGCAGAAACGGCTCGGGAGAGGCCCCTAGTGGCAAGAAGGGGGAGGCTCAGCTGCCAGTCACCAGGGCAGCACAGGTGCTGGTTGCTAGGGCAACC
>NW_017728935.1:7927211-7993578 GCF_001723895.1 Crocodylus porosus | reverse complement strand
ATGGCCTGTGAGCCCATGGATCTGGCTAGAAGATGGCTGATTATTGCAATGCCGGCGTCAGCGCAGGAGACCAGCCTACAGCTCCCAAATGGAAGGGGGGAAGGGGGGTGTCGCAGAGCACTCAGGTGCCCCGCACCTGGGAGCAGAAATGGCTCGGGAGAGGCCCCTAGTGGCAAGAAGGGGGAGGCTCAGCTGCCAGTCACCAGGGCAGCACAGGTGCTGGTTGCTAGGGCAACCAGTGGGGAGCCAGCTGACAGGAAGGGGCAGGGCCTGGCCCTTCTTAAGCCCCAGGCGTGAGGCCAGGAGGGCAATTCCCCTCTGGCGGCCGAGGGTGGGGGAGCTCGGCCAGTGCAGGCAGAGGGGAGACGCCCGACTGCATGAGCATCCCCTGATCGCTGCTGTGGGTTGGAGTATTTCTCGGTAGGGATTGAGTGTTGTTTGGCCGGACGGTTTAGCTTTTTATGTTATAGCCCGGGGGCTTTGTGTTTTTGCGTTCGCTGTTTTGACCGGAGGACTGGGTGAGGCTATTAGGGGTTGGAGGAGGCCTCATAGGGGCTCCACAGTAGCGTGGGGACCCTGAGGCCAGAGAGGGTACAGCATTTGGTGTGCATTGGACCCAGCCCCAGAGCAAGGCGGGGGCAGAGAGAAGCCCCAAGGAAGTAAAGGAGAGGGCCAAGTCACAACAGGGCCAGGTCAAAAACTATGTCAGTACCATCTGTGAGGCTTGTGCTGAGGTGTAGGGGCAGAAAAGGAGCTACGGATAGCAACCCCTGGCACAAGGGCACATAAAGTGGGAAGCCTCCCACTAATTACATCTGTCAATTAATCAATTAAGATGAAGGCATGGCAGGCGAGTAAGCAGGCAGTTGGCCCTGAACAGGAGGGCGGAGTCACCAATACAAAGGCTCCAGCAGAGATACTCCTGTCACACCCTGCTAACCTGAGCGGCTGAGTTGCACACAGCTTGCCCACTCACCTCACCATTAATCCTGTCACTGAAGAGGCTTGCCTGACTTCTCTCATTATACATCCCCCATCTTGGGCCAGACAAGTTCCATAATCACCAGATAACATTTCCCTTTATTTTGAACAGTGATCTTAGATGCCATAAGCATTTATCACATTGGCAGAAATGTCCCCTTGCCTTCCCTGAGGTGCCAACTGCACAGAGGGGACCGGGGAGTCTAATAAGCTTTCTTGCTGGCTAATCAGTGGCCTGAGGCAAACACAAGCTAACTCCATCTTCAGTCCAGATCTTAGAGTGATAGATACCAGCAAAGCAGCAGCTTATTGCTAGATGGATGTTCTTAATAGACTTTTCACATTTCATTCCTTTTTTTCTCTTCCCTCTTTGGAATCTTTGCTTTTTAGGGACAGTTGGAAAGTACAATAGGTCTGTTCCCTTCCTTGGGTGGCTTTCCTGGGTCTTGTAATGCTGTTAGCATCAGCAGCAATGGCCAGAGGCAATGAACACAATAGGGTTTCATTAAATTGGGTGCTGCACACCCAAAACTTCCAGAAGGCAACTCACACGGGGTTAACTGAGGTGCAGGGCAATGAAATGAGAGAATCATAAAAAATGAGGGTTGGAAGGGACCTTAGGAGGTCACATCACCTAGTTCAAACCCCTGCTCCAAGCAGGACCATCCCCAAGTAGATCATCCCAGCCCAGGTTTTGTCTAGCTGGGTCTTAAAAACCTCCAAGGATGAAGTTTCTACAACCTCTGTGGGTAGCCTGTTCCAGTGCTTTACTACCCTGCTTGTGAGAGTTTTTTTCCTAATGTCTAACCTCAACTTCCCTTTCTGCAACTCAAGGTCATTGCTCCTTGTTTGGACCATTGAACCAGGCGATGTATCCAATATCACACGAGGTGTCTGTTGCAGAGCATGGACCTGAACCTAGAGCTCCTGCCTTTTAGGGTGCTGGCTTGACTGGAAAAGCCACCCTCACTGCAGGTTTCTGGGATGCAGCTGCAGCTGCAATAATAGCATGTTGTGATGGGAACCCTGTGAAATACTTGCAATGAAACTGTAACCATGTGCAATAGCAGCACGCCATCTGCTTAGCTATTGTCAAGCACTTTGTGGGCATGGCAGCGGAGGTGAATTTTAAGGAGGGAGCTGAAGCAGAAGCATGTCGTAGGTCTGCAGAGTTTTACTGAGAGGTTCTTTCAAGCTTAACAGGCAAGGGGAAAAACATGGAGATATTTGGTGGAAAATTCTGGTGGGCAGTGATTTGAGCTGCCATTACTGGTAGAGCAGGGGCAGAGGCCAAGGGTTTGATAACACGGTGAAGTTAATAAGAAGGGGAGGAATGAGGTAATAAGAGCCTTAAAAGTGGAGACTTGTAGTCTGAGGACAGCAAGAAGCATGATGCATGTAGCTTGCAAATCGCTTTGGGAGTAGCCACTTGGGAGGGTACAAAGATCTGGATGACTCAGGACTTTAATAGTGATGATTTAAAAATAAAAGTGCAGCCTACATGTCAAAAAGGTGGTGAAAAAGAACCACTCCAAAGGTTTTATATCTATAGGTCTATCTAGATCTATAGGTTATCTAGATCTGTGTACAACTCATCTCATTTATCTACAGAAATATAGATCTAGCAGGGCCAGAAAGCTGCAGAAAAATGATAACATTTTATTTCTCTCTCTCTAGCATCTAGGTAGCTCTAGGTATACCTATAGATTTATAGATATAGCTATAGAGCGAGATGCTAGAGAGATAGAAATAAAATCTTATCATTTTTCTGCAGCTTTCTGGCCCTGACACCTGATTGTTTTGAACACCTGAAGCTGGCAACAAGGCAAAGACAAAGACAAACCTGCCCGCTCCCCTGTGAGTAAGTGGGCAAACGAAGCAAAGACTGGGAGGATCCTTGGCACCATGCTAGTCCTGTGCCTGGAAATCAGGCCCAGCAGGTAAATGAGGTGAATAGTTATTTTATGCATTCTGGGGCCAATGTTGACATAAAAAAAGAGAGAGATGGTTAGCCATGGTAGTCTGAAGTCAGTCGAAGACAGGGTAGATATGCACCTATATAGATTAATTAAATAAGATATATGAGAAGACACAAGCATTCATGGGCTGAAGTTCACTTCACAAAATATAGATTCAGAAAACTACATGTAACAAGCTGCATCCCCAGACAAAGCCCAGCTGTGGTTGCGCCGTAACCACATCATGCAAAAGGGTTAGATGCTCCCCGGTGAACATCCTCTGTATCAGCATCTCAGAGCCTGAAGCTATATAGGAGAGAGTTATTAAACATGAAACCGGCTTTCTCTGGAATCAGTACAATTGTTATTGGGTATCAGAGGTTTTAACAAAACAGAATTGACTTGGCCTTTATGGGGGAAAAAACCGCAAACAGGCAAAGTGGCCCAAGGTCACGCAAAATAGAACTAAATCATCCTGTATTGACCCTGCCTTTAAATGGCCAGCCCCAATTAGCAAGCGTAATATGGCCTGGGGCAGCTTGGGGTGACCTTCTTAAGGCCACATGAACTCTAAGACTCGCGCAGTTGCACAAAGGCAAAGAACAGCGCAGGGCTCTTAAGCTGTGAAGCATGGTCATTTAGTAAAATAACATGCTATTGCTTAAGCACTGCCTGAAAGGACATTACAGAGCACAACTGTTGAAAAGACCTTGGAAATATGTTTCCTAAATAACAGGCAAATCACAAGCACATTGTACCAGTCTAAAATGACACTCATTACCTACTGAGATGGAGGAAAATGTCTAGAGTTCCAATCAGACGCCCGGAGGAACAGCAGGAAACAAGGTTTAAGAAAACAATTATTAATTCTGAATTTCATTTCACCTTGCACGTGATCAGGGTGGGAGCGTGATTTTGTGGGTAGACCATTAGAATGGGGATGAGAGAAGGCAACAGTCTCAGGTGTGCTGAAGTGATTTAGGAGCCTAATCCTATTTCCAAAAGTAACTTAGAAGTTAAAAACGCAAAGTCCCTTTTACCCCACGTGAGACTCAACATCCAGGAAAGCCCACTGGACTTTTGAAAATGGGAGACAAGCATTGCCGAAAATTTTTCATTTGGCCGTAGAATAGTTGGGTCCTGGTCACCGATTTTTTCTCTTTGCCCTATGGAAAGCACAAACATCTTAATCTAAGTGCATAAATTGAACAAGGATGAAGCCAGAGTCTTCAGCTGCTGAATGAGATTGGGTGTTATTCCAATTATATACGTTGAAAAAGGGTCATGACCTGATGAGAATCAGTCACCGGCAGCAGATAACATCATATTCAGGGACTTATGCGTGGGCGTAAATCTATTCCTATTGTATTAGGCATGCATTTGTGCCTGCGTGACACCGGTTCCCGTGATGTGCGTGCTCAGGCTCTTTCCCAAAGCAAGGTTTAATCAAGAAACTCCACACACTTTGTCACTAAACACAGTTCTGTCAGGGTGGATGCCGGCTATAATGTATGACGTTTAGGTCATGCACCGAGGTAACAGAAACAAGGCTGTGAGATTTGGTTGACCAGTCAAATTGCTCAGACAAACACTCTGAATACTGAGTAATCTGTTACATAAAGGCTAGAAGTAGGTCATGAGCAAACCACTGAGTGGAATATGTTCATAACATTTATTCATGAACAAGTTGTTGAATACTATTAAGCTTTATTTGTACTGTGATCGTGTCTCGTGGACGAGAACCTCATTGTCCTGAGTACTGCAAAACGCTGGCTATAAAACCAACCCCTGCCTCAAAGAGCTCCCATACTAAGCAGGGAACGGGTTAGCAAACATTGCGCTGGGTACAGAGACAATTCAGTTGAACACGAAAAAGGGGGCGGTCACATGTTGGATAGTCGTCTCGGTGACTAACTTGACCCGCTCTTTTCATGATAAACCTCTTTATAGTCTTTCCAAGAAATCCTTGCATACCGCAGGAGAGCTACAAAGCAACTCTCCAGCACTTCAAGTTCAGAGTCAACACTGGATTTTTTTTCCCCCTTCAAAATAAATTCTGCAGGGCAAGCTGCAAATTACGGGTTTGACGCTGAAGCGGCTGGGTGAAATTCTATGGCCTGTGCTAGGGAGGAGGAAAGACAGACTGATTAGGACGGATCCTTTCAGACCTTGAACTCTTGGAGAGATGGTGGCTATCAACCTATTCCTAGTGGACAGGAGTCTAGCACAAAATCTACCTTTATTGCCAGCCCTCTATGCAAAACCTTTATTGCCAGCCCCCTGTGCAAGCGGTACGCTACAGGGCTTACCCTGGGGAATAATCTTTCAGGGAGGAAGAGACTACTCTTCTACTGGTGGGTCCTCAAGGAGAAGCTTGGCAGGATGTGAGCAGGAAAATGTGCACTGATGCCTCCCCGGACTTTCCTTCTGGTGCCTGAAGACTCCACTTGCAAATCTGGTGCCTTTCACCAGCTCTAGATTCACTTTGAATTTTTTTTTTAAAGCCATATCCCTCCAGCTGTTGAGTTAAGCAGAGTGTTATTCAAATTATGTAGGGGGAAAATGTCATAACATAATGAGAATCAAATGCTGGCTGCAGGCGCCTTCATATTCAAGGACTTAAAAACAACAACAACAGAACTGCTCTATCTTTTATCTGCCTGCATAAAATGGTCATTTAAATAAACATTAAGTAAGTGAAGGATCACTGATGTTGAGGGAGCAATTTATTTCTGGCAGATGTGATAGTTCAAGTCTTTTTTTGTTAATATACAGGTGTTTTTTTTTTTAGTGAAGGACTCGATATATTTAAAAATTTCTTCACCAACTTCCCCCAGGTTGTTTGCTTAAACGCCATCCGGGGCAGCTGCCTGTTCCTGTTCCAAGCAGCCTTTTGGTTTTTTTTGGCAAGGTAACTCTCAAGGGTCCAGGTGCTTGGGGAATCCAATTGCCAATTAAATGCAGTCTCACTAAGTGGAATCATTTCCCCTTCAGATTGAGGGAGGGTGTTTGCAGGCAGGAGGAGCATCTGAGGACTGGATTTGTAGCAGGGAGAAATTCAGAATGGAAACGAAAGCAACCGTCCAAAGTCTGACGTTCCACGTTTGCAGGCCAGTCTTCCTTTACAGAGGGAGGGCCAGCTGCCAGGCACCAAGGCTTGAATTGCAAAAACCCCACAATTGCACTCAGGCAGTCATCAGCAGAAGCTCCAAAGCAGAGCGTCAGGTTAGACTTGAAGAAGCATGCGCGGCATTCAAAAGGCTCGTCCAAGTCTGTTCCAACCATGCAGCTGATCCAAGGCAAGGTGTCACCTACAAAATACTTTTCCCTCTCTCATATCACCTGCACCATTCTGGCTCCAACATCACTGCAACACATCTGGCTGCAAACAATTTTCAACCGTAAAAGTTGGAAGGCAACACATTTCTGTGGAAACGAGGGAAGAAGCGAGAAACTGAAATGATTATGATTTGTGTTTCAATAGCCCTGGATAATCAGTCTTTGACTAGGATCCTTTTGTGCTAGGTGCAGTACAAACAGGAGGAAGAGCTTATAATTTAAGTGACAATGGGGTGGGAAGAAAAAGACACGTGGCTTGGGGTGTACAGATAGAATGAGACAGGCTTGGGCAACATAAGCACAGCTGCTGCCTAACTGCTCTGAAATACTTTTGAAAGCATGAAGGTAAAAGGAAAGTTGTGAGGAGGGGTATGAAAGAGGACAATGAAGTGGTTGGCACATATTGTGTGGAGCTCCCAGCACGGGTGAGGAGCAGCAGGAAGAAAAGCACAGAAAGGTTTGTCGAGATCTCACAGCCTTTCCATATCGTCTCAGATGTTTCCCTGAACTGCTGAGGTCTGTTCTGTATTGGCAAGCGCTACACTGTGCTGGGCATTACTGAAAGGTATTTCCTTCAGCTCTGGCACATACTGATATCTTTCAAATCAAGTTCTACATTTGAGGGACCGTGCAGCAGGGAAAGAACAAAAGCTTCCTTTGATGTTCCCAACTATGCAGTGTTTAGCAAAAAATGCAAATGTTCTTCAGTCTTAGAGAACACTTATCAATATTAAGGAGTACACGGAAGGGAAGAAAGAAGCAAGAACAAAATACAACACTTAACAAGAGGGTAATTTAGCCTGTTGGCAAGCGCTTAAAGTCTAGTTCATGAAAAATTACTTGCACAATTGTTTTGCAGGGTTTCTGGGCTTTTATGCATAAATCATAGTATTGATTCAATGCGAATATCAAACTTACTCAGGTGTATAACTGCATGTGGGCAGAGTTAAAGCAAGAATGGATTTAACTGTGGAAATTGAAGAGGAAAAAAAAACATCCCCCCTGTTGCTTCTACATGTTTTGCTACAATAGTCAAACAGCTGGAATGTATGCAGATTGTTAATTAAAACATAGTGGTAGCCACCTTCTGCAGCATTCTCCGGAGGACGTCCAGGCAGGAGAGAACTGCCAGCCAGAATCTTTTATCTACCCATTTTCTTTCCTTTGGCATTGAATTATTATTATTTTTTTTTCACCCAGAGGCGAAAGAATAAAGATAAAGAATAATGGACCCCCAAATTAAGTGGGACTGTAGGATAAAAATAAACTCAATTTTCAGTTAGGAAAAAAAAAAGAAAAAGAAAAGAATAAATGTAGTAAGAAGGTGGGGGTCGGTTTGACTTCCTACGATTCCTCTGGGCTGCCTAAAGTCCGTTGGTTTCTTCATTCTCTACATTTCTGTTTCTTTAAGAGCAGGGATGCGTTTTTGCAGTATTACCATATGCACAATAGATAGTTATGCAGGAGGGTCTCTAAGGATGATGTGCTATTCAGGAAAAATAAAAAGCAAAGCCCTGGAAATGAAAATAGACACTGAGAATCCATATCACTTGCACAGGCATGCAGTCACATAATCACTTTCTATCCTCATTCATCCCTCAATATTTTCTAACAGGCGCATTATACGGCATCCAAAGATGTTCTGCTGATCTGATTACATAGCTCCAGGAATGCTACCCCTGCCTTCCCCCGCTCGCTCTCCTACAGAAGATGTAAAACCAAGGTCCTCACTAACGCAGGCTGGAGCATTTTCTATATCTTCAGCAACTCATTTGCACTAGTTCCAGGACTGAAAGTTTCTTGGAAGCTTGATTGTACCATCCAAATGTATAACGATAGGACTAAACAGCAGAGCAATGTTATCAGCATTATATATGTTGCATTCTGGAAATAACAACAACATCAAGAATAATAATGCTACTGCTAATGATGATGATGGAAGTGCCTAATGGCCCTAGTTGTGGAGCAGGATCCCATTTTGCTTTGTTTCATATAACTGCAGCGATGGAGAGCCACTCTCCGCTCCAGAGAGCTTGCAGACCTATGTTCTGCCGTAGAAGGGGTGGACTTAATGATCTATTAAGTTTCCACATCCCAAGCAAGTAGCCAGTTAGATGTTTCTTCTTTACCTTGGATCCCTTCAATGAAAAGCAAATGGGATTGATGGAGAGAGGGTCGCACCTCGAACAGAGGATCTCGTGTTGCAGGACAGTTGGACTCTCAGCCGTTGACTTGCTCCGTTGTCCTGGGCAAATCACTTCGAGTTACACTACAGCTTCTGGAGGAGCCCCAGGAAGCATAATGACTCTAAGATGCATTTTTGAGACAACCTCCTTCCCTGCTTATCCCCTTGTCTGAGGGAGGGATGCAAAAGGTGGGGAAAGTCAGGCAGGTACAGCCTTTGCACAGCTGCCATCCTTCTGTATGCCTGGGTGGTTACTCTGAAGTCCCACGTGGCGTTAGGCTTAGGATAGCATTTCATTTGTCTGAGTGGGATGTATCTCCTACTTGGCTGTATAAGACAGGGACACGGGCTGAGCCCCAAGCATTGATGCAAAGCCCGCTGAAATCAAGGGATCTAGGAGTCCTTCAGGGTCTCTGCCTCAGTGTGTGCTCAGTGGTGGAGAGACGCACTGCATCCAGCTTTCCCCTCTTCTGCATGGAAGGGCTTTGTGACTTGCCTTCAGTGGGTCTGTCCTCTTCTCTGCCACCCGGAAAGTCAAGGGCATGTTTCTTGGTCTGACCAATTCACACGTTGTCTCCCTGAGCTGCAGAAACTTGCTGAATAGCAAGAAACACCAAAATCTCTTGGAAATATGAGGAACAAAGAAACTTGAGAAGGTCATCCTAGAACCCACGGAGAACGCTTTATCCAATTCAGCTTTGTAGCCAATGAATTCACTTTATTGGCAATCACTAACTGGAGGCCATTAAGTACCCCTAAAAGAACATGCCTACACTGTCACTTGGTGCAAACGAGAAATATAGTAGCCCAGAAGGAAAGGGCCCTTTGTGACAGCATGCCTAGCAGCTAAGGGGTTATGGGTGTAGAGATAAGGATGTTAAGCTCAGTGGAAGGTCCCTGGCCGACTCCTCTTCAGAAAAGCATGTATGCAAGTATTTAGCTTTTGACATGGTTTAAGATCCTGTGAACTTTAAGAGGACTTAAGCACATAAGTACAAGCTTAACTTTAAGCACGTACTTAAGTGTCTTGTTGAATCAAGGCCCCAGCATTTAGGCATCAGCTACGGAAGCAAGTAAGCACGTGCTTTGCTTTTAACAAAAGGTGCCGTTGATATAAATACAAATACTTGCATTTAAAGTTGGTGCATATTTAAGTACTTTTTTGAAACAAGGCCTAGCTAGACAGTCAGTCATATACCCGCTTTGGACTGATTCTAAATAGTAGAAATCAGAGATGGAAAAATCTCTTTAAGTCATCAGTGCAGCCCAGGCTAATGCTGAGCGGTTCCCTGCCATTTAATATCTAGTGCTCTGGTCAGTCGAATAGTAAATTACTGAGGGTCAATGGAGCTTCCCACATTTCCTGTGGAAGAGTCTTTCACAGTCTAGTGGGCTTCAGCCTAGGATTTTTTCCCCTGATATTCAGCCCGCCTGTCCCTTTTGATAGTCTCATCCCATCACTTTTGGTTGTTCCTGCTTTTGCGCAAGTTTGTTTCTTCCCAATGTTTCCATCCTCCAGACGCATGAAGATGCCTTCACACAGAGCTGCATCTCTTTACCTGTTGGCCTTTTGGCTTCCACCTTCACCCAAGCTCCTCAGACAACGACACCCCTGTGAGCAGGGAAGATAGTGGGCTGGTGGCAGGCTGCGCATGGAGGGCGAGGATCTGGACTTGATTATCTGAATGCTCCTTACTGCTTTAGGACAAAGTTAAGGATGAATATTGCCTTGAAAGCAACTCAGGCAGAACGACTTCACAGAAGGAAAGGTCTGAAACATGAAACAAACTGCCAAAAGCAGCAAGAAGAAACAGCCAGGCTTAGGTTTCCTTTTACTTGTCCAAGATCTAATCAGAAAACCATATTTAAGGTAATGGGATCCAGAATGAATTGATGTCATGTCCCAACTGTTTAAAACCATGTTGCGCTGGCCTTAATTCATCCTTTCAGACAGGAGCAGGACAAAATAAAACAAAGGACAAGTCTTTTAAAAGCACTTTTTGTCCCTCCTGTTGGCCTTAGCCAAAAAAAAAAAAGAAAATGGGGGAAGTGTGAAACGGATGGGGTTAAGTTTAGTGTCTTGTTTGATTATGTGACATCCTCCATAGACTCTGCCCTTGTACCAAAGCAGACTTGGGGTCCCAAGTCCCTTTTGGTCTCTGCAGGTTATAATTTGTGGAAGAGGCTGTATCCTTCACATCATGCTAATGAAATTAAGTTCTTTATGCACCTAGAAAGAAATTTGCTTGCTGCCATTCTCCACTACACATCAGATGTGAAGGGCCCATTAGCTCTAGCCAAGACTCGTTTACCCTTGGCTCGGAGTCTTTATTATGATTATGACATTAAGGGGTCTGTTCTTTCTCAGAGTATCACAGCACTGCGGACTTGCTAAGAGAGCTCCTGGAATGCATCCCATCTTTTAAAATGAAAAGAGCAATATGGTTTTGCTGAATCAAGCTGGGCATTAAAAAGCTCCTGTTGTGTGGTTAGAGAAGGAAGGGCAAGCGGAGATGGTTCTTGATAAACTCCCTCTGAATGAAATCAAACTGCTAGACATGCTATCAAGCCAGTCCATCATCATCTCTAAAAAATTGTTGCAATCAATAGTAACAGGCAGTAACGTTGCCAGGTGAAATCAGCATCGTTCTGGTTTGGATGCTGGGCTGCCTATTAGATCACACGACAGCACATGAGCAAGCAAATAAACATGTTCATGCCAATCCATCTTTGGATGTGGGTACCCCCACCCCTGCCACCCTTGGATTTTTTTTTTTTTAATTTTTTTTTAGAGAGAAAGGCTTGTGTTTGTGGGTTTTGTATTCATACTTTGCAGGCCAGGCAGCACCTTCTGTGTCCACGTGGTCCGTAGAGGTTTCCCGGAGGTGGGTGGGAGCTGCATACACAGAACAAGGGCACGCCATGGCCCTAGGGCCTGAGTAATGTGGAGGATGGTGAGATGGTAGCCGTGAAAAGCACCAGCTCCACCAAAACTGGAGGAAGAGCCAGTTAAGGGAATGATTTCTCTCTTTCTTCCCCAACCAGAGCCACCCTGTCTTACTCCGCTCTGTCGGAGCAAGGCGATGAGGTGGCATACTTTGGCAGAGATAGAGGGTTAACCTGCTGATGAGGGGAATATAAAGCCCCATGCAAAATGACAACATGACCTTGTGGTCCATGGTGTTGTAGTTGTGGGCTTGCGGGCACAGCATGAACGTAGCAGCCTAATGGAGCCGTGGTTTCCAGTACTTCTCGGTGCCGGTTCCCTCTTCTGTTTTTGTTATTGAAATGGAAATTGTAACACTAACCTCCTCAATTCTCACCGCAGCCATCGCGTCTTCTAGAGATAACCAGCAACAGAGCTTAAAACCCAGTGTCGCCGTTGTGAAAAATGCACCAAAAAACTGTTGGAGGAAACAAGCAGGTCTGGCCATACTGAGCCATTCCCTATCCACAAAGAGGAGTAGCCTCTGCCACTTTTCCCCTCGTGTTGCTCTTTATCCAGGGTTAGTTGTCCTCATTTTGCAGCTAGTTCACAGCATTTCTTTTTCCCAGTGGCTTTCTTGCCCCAGGAAGGGGACAAAAAGCCTGCAGGCGGATGGGCTTCCTTCAGGACCACGACACAGGTCCCTGGCTCTGTACGTGCAGCACTCCCACCCTGTACTGAGAGGTGGAAAAAGAAAATCCATCTCATCCCTATAATGGATGATACGGTTCCTTTGCTACAAACACGCTCTGTGTTAGGCTTTTCTGACACCATTTTCATTATTGCTCTAATGTGCCATGGTAGAGCACAGCTAAACAGTTTTACTAGCAAATACGATTAGTTTGGTACATTATATTTTCAGAAACAAGCAGCAATGCTGGGAATAGCATTGTGCTAATTAATTGTTGCTTAGCCCCCACCCACCCTCATCACTGCCTCATCCTATGCTGGCATCTCTCCAAAAATTGATGGCTGTTGGCTTTTACAGGAACTATTAATGTTGCTGGTTTTATTTCTGCCTTTTTTCTAAGTGTTCTCCTCACCCTGGTCTTCCCAGTAGCTTTCTTTCCTCTGCCTCCTCCTTCTTCACTTTCATCCTTTGGTAGCCTCAGTTGCCTCTGGCCAGAGAGAAGAAAACACCGCTTTCTCCTGTAGTTTGCACTGGCGCCGTTCAGCGAACTGATGGAAGAGATGGCAGCAGGGGAAGGGGAGGGGGAAAGTTGCCACCGGCATGATAAAATATCTTCCTTCTTTCAGAGGCCAAATCGATGTGAATGAAACTCTTGCCTTCCTATCCACAGGGAGAGGTCCGATTTCAGCCCTATCACAGTCCAAGCTCCACCCCAGCCCTTATCTACCTCTTCAGCTCGTGTAACCTGGCTTGGCCCTATTGCAGTTCATGGCATTAGGGTCTACAGGTAAAAACGCAACATTTCTTGGGGTTAATTTATGCCAGCAGAGGATGCAGCCACCAGTCCCCTGGTGCACTTGTTGTATTTGATCCCATTGACTGTGGTGGATCAATGTAGGGAGCAGCTGTTTTGGCTGGAGGGCACAGGATGGACAAAAATAACCCACGAGTGACAGGATGGTCATTAACTCTTGTGACCAGATATGTGCCTCCGAGTGGAGGTGCCCGGGCTTTCCAAAATTAGGACTTCCTGAGCCCTCTGGGAAAATGTAAAGTCCTTCCTGAGAGTCCAGTGGCCTAATAGGGAAACAAAGCTCTTGAATTCAGGGGCTCAGAGTCTCCCTGGGTTTCACCGTACCTCCTAAGGACCCGTTACTGGCTGCTGTCGGAGACAGGATGCTGCCCTGGATGGTCCAGGTTACCATGGCAATTGCCTTTGCACCTAGTTATGAACAAGCCTTTCAAACACGTATTTAATCCCAGTTTCAGCTTCCCATAGAGCTGGCCCACAATGCTAGGGGCCTGCCACTGAAAGCACCCTGAGCATCGAGCAGCACAAAGTAGTTAGAGGTCACTGTTAATGATGCTCGGAGCAGGGCCCCTGCTTTTATGTCTGGCATCCAGACGGCTGGAAGGAGGGAGCGGCATTGTGGACCCTGTTTAAATATTGATCATGCCATATATTTGCTAAAATCAAAGCCTGTTGCCTCCTCTGTGTGTCTACAGCCTGAATGCTTTCTGGAATGTTTTCCTGGAAATAGGAGAAAGCTCCTTGAGTTATGATGTTAATAAGAGAGGCACAGAAGGAGTCCCCGATGTTCAAACAGCAGCCAAAGAGAAAGTGTTTTTCATTGCCAGGGGCCTCACAATACCCTGTGACTTTTAATGTTTTTCCATCAGCCGTGCTGATGAGCCACTAATATGGGGCCTTCAAAAGTCAGTTAACTGAGGTTCCTGGAGCTCTTTCAAGTGCATGTTTATCTTGCTATTTCAAAATTGAGGCAGTGAGTAATGGCAGAGCTGCATACGAGGGGCCTGCGAAGACTGGGTCTTCTAGTCCATGTGTCTTTCATTAAGGCCCCAATCCGGCACTGTACTTATGCATATAATTAACTTCAGGGCTGCGAGGCATCTCTAACATCCATGGGCAGATTTAAAGATTAACTGGATCAGAGCCTTAAAGTGGATGATATGTTTCACCAGGGTCTGAGCCAAGTTGCTGAATACAGAGTACTTGATTCTGCTCAGTGCCAGCATTATGGCGATTATTCTTTAAGAGTGGTCTTGTAGCAGTGTTCAGATGCCCCAGCGACATGTCAGGTGCTGTGCAACCACGTAAGAGGGGGACCGTACTGGTTCCTGAGTGCCTGGCATCTAAAATGAGGAGGGAAATGCACTGGATGAGGTGGGGCGAGGGATGGAAAAACCAAATATGCACTAGATGTACCCAGTCTTTTAATTATTGTTATAAAGTGAGCCAGTTACCTTGCATGGTGGTGTGATCTAACCTGGGCATACTGCTAGCAGGGTGCTAGGACTGGCTAGCACCATTGCAGAAGTGAGATCATGATCGTGCTCCCAGGTCAAAGGAAATGGCTGGACTTTAGACTGGAGATGTTACATCTTCTGTGAATGCAGTAGGCTCTGTTGCCACCAGTGCTGGAATAACAGGTGCTCATTCGGGGAATGGTTCATCAGGTATAAACTTGCCAGTGGCTAAACTGACCTCTCGGCTGTTATTGCTGGCACGTGCATAAAACAACACTGTCAAGTGAAAATGAGCGGTCGATGCGTTCAGACGGGCCGAAAAGGGAAGCGCCGTGAGATGCTTCAGAGGGAAAAAAAAAAGACTCCTCCCGCAACCCGAATGCAAATGACCACTTATGCTGTGCTCTGCACAGGGGAGAATAGATCTGTCCTGTCCCACCCAGTCTGCAGGTCTTCAACAGCGCGAGATCTGTTCACGTTATATAAAGGGGAAATCTACCCTGCAATCTGCAGGGGCACACAACTCTTCAGGGAAAAGCAAAATGCATTCTGAACCTAGCTGGTTATAGCAAGGGACAGGTCACTCTGGGTCTTAGGGTCATGCCTCAGTTTCCCAAACTGCAAAGAGACTGGCCTGTCTGAGAGCTCTGGGGTTTAGGACTTGTAGGGGGCTGTAAACTTAGGACTGAAAAGTATTTTTATTGTGAACTTGAGGAGTTGTGGCTTCTGATGTCTGACAATACAGACGTGGGTGACAGAATATTCCCTTGCTCCCCTGCAAGGAGGAGTAAAATATGCCAGGAGGACCAAGTCCCCGTCTGTTACCAATCTCAGGACAGGATATTAATTTTTAAAGAAAGAAACCAGCCAGGCTCTTCTTTTTCCATCAAATCCCATTTGTTTTGTTTTTTTTCCTTGGATAACTTAGGGCTATTTAATAAAAGCAAAGTCTCTGGTAATTTTTCAAGACTTGCTGCCAATCCGCGGAGACCATCTCTTTATGTAGTTTTGTGTTTCACTAACTACAGCTTCTCGAGGCAAGGAATAGATTTTTCTTTGTTTCTGCTCGAGTTGGGCGACAACTCCCAACTACTCTCAGCAAATATTCATGCACATTTCAAGAAGTAATATAGCTCTGGCCGTGTCCCCATCCATTTTGCATTCACTTTCCCTGTAGTTTCGACTGAACGTTTGCCTGCCGGGATTTTTTTTTTCTCTTGGAAACAGCAAATTTTAAGTGACTATCAAGAGAGATGTATAAAAGCAGATTTCAAATTTTTCATTGTGCCTGATCCCAAGGCGCATACTCCTCCAATCAAAAAGGAGATACAGGGAGCATGCGATCTCTGCATCATATTGAACTAACGTAAATTAGGATTATCAAATAAAAAACAGCTTGCAAATCGTCTTTTCTGTGGATTGAGAATTGCTGGCAGATTTTTTTTGCCTGAATATGTTGTACCACATATATGCTGGCAGAACACTAAAGCAGCATACATCACATCTGCTTAGCCCCTATATATAAAGGTGAAATTAGGTTGTTAATTATGAAAGGGTGGAAAAATCGCTGGGAAGGGTCTTGCAAGGGTAAAAGGATGAAAGCCATTCCTGCTGAAAGTGGAAGAACCTCTCAAGTCTTATACCAAGGGGCTGGCATGAGGGTTATGCACTTCTTAAGATTCACTTAAATAAGGGCAGATTTCATTTTAGGTGAATGGCTGTTGTGCATATGAAAAAACCTCGGGTTCCTCTTCCAACGATCCCATTCTAAGCATTGACTACCAGGAGCATATTTACTTTTCTGCCTTATAAAATTATCTAGGTGTCATGCATTTAAAATTTATCCAACTATACTGTGCAGGTATAACCATGCTCCATTATATTTCTAATACGTATTGAAACCACAGAGTTTATACAGCAGCAGCGTTGGCTGATCTGGACATGTTTTAAACGCATGTTTTCCACTGAATTAAAATAATGTGTCACAGTATCTATGCAAGGATTACCCACCCTGGTAGGTTTTTAAATCTGGAGTGCAGCTTCTCTTTGCATTTTCAACATGGAAAAAGCCATGTGTTTTTACATAACTCAGAAACACTGCCTTGCACATCTGAGCGGTGAATGCAGGATGCCAGGGAAAGCACCGTAGGAGGAGGCCATCTGAGTCGGCTCTGTGAAGCACTCTCAACTCCGGTGGTTATATTAAAACAGCCTTTCCTCAGTTCAAAAACTCCTCAAGTTGTACCAGTGAATGGTTTGAGTCCCATTGGTTAAGTGATACCGAGAGGAATGTCTGCTGAAGGATGTGATTAATGGTCTGTAGCATCATGCCCTGCAACAAGCTTTTTCGAGAGCTCCACACTCACTATATAGACTCCAGAGCTACTCTGTAAGCACCTGCTGAGAAGCAGTGCATACAACTAGCCTGTCTAAATATTGGTCTGTGCAGTAAGAGAGGCATTTAAAAGCAGCCTGGAAAGAGGACCCAGAAATCAGATATCAGAAATGAACGGTTCCTGTAACTCAGCAACTTAGCAGAAAGTCTTATCATTAACACGGCATTACAGTCCCAGATATGCTGATCACCTGAAGGGAAATGATAAAAAACGGTTTGTCAGGGGGCCAGCGAACCTGAGCAAGAGTGACCAAGGCTAAAGAAGCAGAGAGGAACCATTTGTAAGTTTATTTAAGGCCCTCCTTTAAGAAATGTGCTTTTTCTCATGGTGTTTCTATTTCAAAAGAAAGAAGGTCTATCCAGGAGAGGAAGAAGTAGAGAACACCAGGTTGCCGCTGCACTGCCGCCATGACACAAGCCATGCATTGGGTGCCTGCTGAAGATCAAGGGCAAGAGGCAAATATGGAGGGTGCAAGCACTGCGGTTTCTTTAAACAGTGTAACCCCCGAAGGTGTGTTTTCCTCCACTTTGAGATCAGGGTAACCGGCAACCCAAGCCCTATTAAGTCAATGCACAGCTTCCTTTCAGAGGAAGGTGCAACGGGCCCACATCAAATGAAAGAAAAAGCGCAGCAAGGCTAAGAATAGACCCAATCGTTGTGGGAATAATGAGGGATGGGGAAGAAATAAGGAAACCTCCACGTACTGGGCATTTGGGAGAAAGCACCCAAGCAGTCTGGACGCACTTCTGCACTTGCAGGCTGCATTTGCAACTCAAAAGGCAGTGGTGTTCAATCAGGAACAAGTAGCAAGGCAATTCCACATCAGGCTGTGTGAACCTGCATATCTGAATCTGCCGGAGATGTTAAGCCCTCCCCGGGCTCCCAGATGGCAGGGAGATGCCAGGGAGATGCAGTGAGCGTGACAAATAAGAGAAAGATTTCTGAACCTCTGTGAGGCCCTGCTGAGAAGAGGGAGAGAGAAAATATTGGGTTGGGTTGAGGTCTAGTCAACATTTCAGCAACAGGGATTTCCCCACCAGTCTATGGTAGCTTGTTTTCCTGCTGCTTCCTCATCAACAGTGAGACTGTAGCTGTGCGAGGACCAGGTGAGAAGTAAAGACGTTGCATCACCTGTATAAGGTGCACCCAGAGTAACAGAACCTGCCATCCAGGCTCTCTCCCCATTGCATCAAACCCGTTGGAGCGGGGCAAGACGAGGTCGGATCTGCCCTCCCACTATGCACTGGCTACCCCAAGAAGAGTGATCTACCCCACTTCCAGCCCAGGCAGGGACCTCCAGGAGTCCCTGCTCCTCTTGGAAGCTGGATTCCTGCTCTCCCTCCCGTTACACTCTTCCCAGAGAGGGCTCGTTAAGTGTCACGGCGTAGCCTGCTCCCTTGGAAATGCTGCTCCTTCAGCTGGCCTGCCTGCTGTCAGCGAGGCGAGAGCAATGAGCACGCTACGGAGCCATTGCTTGCACTGTCTGACGCGGGGGCATTTAATGAGCAACATTCTGCCTTGCTTTACCCGTAGCATTTCCAGGAATCCGAAGGGAGCCAATTCATAGCTGATGTGCAGTTTCTTCGGCTGTTTCCCCTCTGTCCCCTCCCCTCAGTTTAAATTGTGTGGCCTCCGGTTATTCTTTTCCATTTACACAAAGGAAAAATATATAAACAGCAGCAAACAACAAGCAGGGTAGAGAGACCTCGACTGCATCAGCAAAGAGCCCTTTCCAGTTCCTTTCAATGGAGATTAACATTCATGCCATAGCAGATCTGCAACCTGTTTGTTTGCTTTGCAGAAAAGCTTGCCGTGGTCCAGATTGTTGATGCAATTGTTTTATGAAGTGCATTTCCTGTGGACACTGCCTTGGTATGTTATTCTCATTATACAGGAGACAGTGGCATATTTACTAATCAGCTGCACTGGCCAAAGCCAGGGGCAACGTTGAACAAAGGGGAACATCCAGCAGCCAAGAGCGTGGAAGAGGAGAGGCGCACAGATGGTTTTCTGTAGGCTGCTTTCATGTTTGCTGTAATGTGACTGCGTTGTGTGCATTGCTGTAACCCTCCTGATGCTTTCTGACTCAAGTTGCAAGGGCGCCACATTTATGGCACTCGCCCACGGTACTTGGAGGCTTTGCTTCAACCCCAAATGCAGCATCTGTATGTGCCACTGGACATCTGTACTAGGTCTGGCTTGATGGGACAATATGGCTTGTGTCTAGGAAGAGTTCATCTCTCTGCTTAATTGCATAAATTAGGGTGAAGATCCCCTCAGCAGAAGGCCAGCATAAGGCTCATGCATTATGTGAGAACCTATTTAAATCTGAAAATAAGGTTTAGTTGGGCAGGAAGGATGGCCCAGTAGTTAGGGGGCTGGATGAGGACTTAGGAAACTCTACTTCAGTTCCCTGTTCTGTCATAGACACCATGCCCCAAATCAGTTAGAAGCAGGTTTTAAAGGTGCAGAAACTGGATACACACAATGTTGATAGGGGAGAAAGTCAAAGGATCAGCCAGATTGATGGGTCTGTAACCAGTTGGCCTAATTTGATTTAAACCTTGAGCAGTCGCTTTTCCACCAGTGCTGAGCATGGGCAATATTGGCATAAAACACATGCAAATCCAAATGTGCATCCCCACTTGGCACTGGCTTTACACCCAGACTTGGGGACAAGGTGCCAGATACTGCAGCATTGGGTCCAAAGTCTTTCATGTTCAAGGAGGTCACGATAATTTTACCTCCAAAGACTGGAAAACCCATTAACACATTTAGAAATACTCCTAGACACAGAAGTCAGCCTTTCCTGTGGCTTCTACCTCCCTTTCCTGGCTGCCCCAGTTTCTTTCAGTGTGTTTTCTTTACAGTCTAACTCATTCCCAATAGCTTGCAGCAATCTGCTGAAGTTTATGAATCGACTTATCACTTTGTTAACTGTGCATTCATTTCTAAGGGGATGGTTAATTTTAATGCAGATGGGGATTGAATCGTCTGCCTGCAAGTCTCTGAGATCCAGAAGAAAACAAGGGGTGCAATGATTTGCTGTCCTGAAGCCATCAGGAAGGTTTTCTGAGCGTGAGAGAACATTTTCTTTCCATCCCGTTTTCTTGCCCGGCCCTGATGTTCTGATTGGCTGTGGATTCACATCATCAGAAATTAAAGCTGCCTTTTAGTGGCTCCTTGAAATGTGTATAAACCGAGCTCTGGGGTGAGCTGGCGCATCTCCGCTGGAGGCAACGAGTTGCATGTGGAGGAGGAATTTCACCTGAGTTTTCCCATCGGCCATACCGTTATTCTGCTTTCACTGCCCTGCAGAAAAGTGACTGAAATGCACCCTGGCTTGGATCACTCCCACAGCTCTGGCTAGGTGCCGTGTATGATTCCTATAACACGGGTCCACCTCTCCTTATCAACATCCTCCAGCAGCTATTGTCCTGCAGCGCCAAGGACATGGGCAGGATGACTTCCATGCCTCTTGAGCGAAGCTATGTTGAGTCATGAGGAACAGATGTCCCTTTTTGCAAGGTAAGCCCAAGACTTTTACAAATTACACCCAAGTTCCTGGCCCCAGTGGTCATGGAAGGTTTTATAAGCTTCCCACTCATTTAGGCAAGGTTCTTTGAGTAGATGTGATATCATTTATTAGACCAGCGAAAAGCTTTTTTCCAACTATTCAGCTGGTCTAAGAAAAGATATCACATCCACTCAAAGAGCCTTACCTGCTTATGTATGGCCTTAGACCAACATGGCTACAAGCAAAAACCCAGCTCTTATCCATTCATTCATTCATTCAGGTAGGCTGCCCACGAAGGCTCAGTGTGGCTGACAGTATGGGGCAGAACAGCCCACGAGATATGAAACAACCCATTCTCGCAGTGGGTACGGCTATGCAGAAGGTCAGACTAGATCAGCGATTCGCAGGCAGGATGCTGGGGGGCCCAGAGCCTCTGAAGGGTGCCAGGAGGTGGGAGGAGAAAAGGCAGGTATAAGGAGATAAGCAGATGCAACACAGGCTCCGGCTCTCTGCCCAGACCCTCTGCAAGAAGTAAGCACTGTGTAATATTCATTTTAGTTTTGGGAACGGAGTGTAGCTCAATTCACAAGCATTAGGAAGGGGTGCCTCGAGTCCAAGGAGGGGTGCCTCAAGTCCAAAAAGGTTGAATACTGCTGGACTGCGTAATCCACTAAAACTTCCCAACCCATTTACCCATCTGAAGACTGCTGTTACAGTTCCCCCTCAGCCCTCTCTCAGCTCAACCCAGTGTTATTTGTTCCTCAGAGAAGATGTCAGCCCCGGTCCCAGAGGGCCCACAATGCGAAAAGACACAAGAGGCAGATGAGGGAAGGGGTGCGGGAGGTGGGAAGACAAGGACGCAGTAATAGGCACAAGTCTAGATAATCTCATTTTGCAACCTGCCTAATCCTCATGCTTCCCTTTCTCCATCTTTGCATTTTACCTGTGGCCGCTGTCTGGCCATACTGTCTTCTTAATTTAAACACACAGGAGCAACCATCAGAGCTGCTTTGCTGTGCCACCTAATTAAAAACCTCCACAGAGCACTTTTTTATTTTTTATTTTTTGCACATTTTTGAGATGTGTCTGACATTCCAAATACAACTTTCATCTCAGAAACTCAGACTGTTGCCATAGAAATTGTAACTGGAGAGTCTCTGGGTTGTTAGCTCGTGCCCTCAGGGATTACAAATGCTCAGAGACCCTGCTGCTTGCTGCTTGCCCTGCTCTCTGCCATTCACCCAGGGAGAGAAACCGGCTGAGCTGAAGTCAGACGTAGGGAGCAAGAAGCAACTTTGTTGGCCTAAGAGTAGGTTCGTTTAAACACAAACATGCATGCACACATGACCATGGACAAGGAAACCCAGAGAGCTTGTTGGCCCAGGGAAATATGTGCCAGCTCAGAGAAATTCATGTCTAAGAAGCTAAATGAGTGTTTAGAATAACAATACTCTGCAGTACTGTAGCAGCCTTTGCCTCGTGACCACAGGGTGCTGTATAAATACTAATTAATGAAGCCTCACAATAGCTCTGGGTGGTGGGCAAGGATTATTATTCCACTTCTACAGGGGAGCTAGGCTGAAACCCTATGAGGTGCATCTTGTTAAGTCTTTGGAAGAGCCAGAAGTAGGACACAGGAGTCCTGACACCTAAGTCCTTGCTTTTTCTGTTCCCCAAACTTCCTCCACAACCACGAATAGAAGCCAGGTGTCCCGATTCATTTTCTCTTGCTCCGAATGCTTGAAACATTGCCATTTTCTCGATTCCTGAAAACTGCACAATAAGTACAGAGGACCAAAGATCAGTAAAGCTCCACCACGCTGTAACAGGTAAGGATCTGGCCTAGGTAGACAGATCAGGGTCTGAATGGGGAGCATAAGTGAGTATAAAACAAGGATTTGTCTTATAAACTGAATCCTCCCCTTCCTTGATTGCTCTGACATATTTCCCTTTGAACATCTTAGCTTCTATGTGGACTTGTCTATCCTGAAAGGTCAGGGTACTACATTGTACTTTGCATTATCTCTTCTCTGCTTCCCCCGGCTCCCTGCAGATCCCCTAGAGTAATCATCCCTTCAGCACCTTTCCCCGCAATGCTTTGACACTCCCAAATCCAGTAGAGACTTCTCTGGACTTTAATTAATGAGATAACAAAAGGGAAACACCCAACGAGCGAACCCCCTGAGTTGAAGACTTTATCTGTGCTGTGCAGCTGCATCTTTTTATTTTTTTTTTTTGAGCTGCATTCCAAGTCCGTCAATACCGTTTCCCATTAAATTAAATAGCTTATTGACTGGTGTGAGACGTGGCCACAAGGCTGATAGGATCCAAGCGCAGTACTTTCTCAGCGCAAACAATCACAGGTCACTGCACAGTAAATCAGTCGGTAATGGAGTTTGAACTCTGAGAATCAGTTCTGTGTACCCTTTTTATTTGTTTTTAATTTGTATCAATGGTAATTCTGTCCATTTCAATTTATGTGATGGTAGCAGCTTGTGGAGGAACGGAAACACCATTTTTCTTCTTGTTAACCATTGAGTTCACCGTGCTTTGGCAGCCAGGTATTTTCAAACATGCTCCAGTGTCCAAACAGGGCCCAGAAGCAGCCAGCTCAAATCCCATTTCATTTGCCCGTTACTTTTTCGCAGGGACGAATTGCTCTGGTGCGAGAGTGAGGACTGGCACAACCCAGCTCTTTGGCCGAGCAAACACATTGTGTTTGATGCACGGTCCCGTTTGGCATTCCCCTTCAGTTCTGCTCTCGTAGGCCTTACAGAGATTGAAGGTCTTAACACCAGTGTAATGTTATGTGCAGACGTAGGCGCATGATGTGAATCATTTTGACACCTCCGCAGTAGTTCCAGCTTCTGTACGTGTAAAACATAGGCTCACGATGTAGGGTAACAACGCCCTCCGCCCAGCATTGAGTATCCAGCACTACCAATGCTCTGCTCATTGCATGCATCTGTCTAGGTGCCTTGGACCTTGCAGCTGCCTGGTTGCCCTAGTCATGTCGGGCAGTAGTGGCCTGAGGGGAGGGCAAACCAGGTGACTGCCTGGGGCCCCACACTTTAGGGGCCCCCAAAATTTTGAACCGAGAATGAACCTAGAATATAGTTCAGTATTAAAAAAACCTCTTTCTTTGTTTTAGCACTATTGTATTAAGATACTTTCGTTGCAGTTTCATGGAAATTGAAATCGAAAATGTCCGACTTGCTCATAGGTCATCAAAGTTAAGGCTCGAAGGGGCCCCAAATGACCCTCTTGCCCAGGGCCCCAGCAACCCTAAGGCCACCACTGTGTCAGGGCCCCTATCATTTGAGCATAGGGAAAAATGTCCTCTCTCTTTACTCCCTGCTCATTGAGTCTGAAGATCATTAAAAAAAAAATGCTGGATTAGCAATGGCAAAGGTTTGTGCCTTCATTGCTCATGCATCTGGCTCCTGGAAGACTTTAGTTGCTTAATGGATTCATTGAAGTGATAATATGAGGTGATTGTGTGTCAGGATGTTAAAACAGTGATAAGACATAGCACTAGAACAACATTATCTCCGCTAACGGCATTATAATGGTCAGGGAATGTTTCTGGAAGTAAATGCGATATTCCCATAAACACCAAATGAATTCATAGCATCTCTGTTATTAATTTAAATTGTTGCCAAGACAAGAGGTAGCTTTTCATCTTCTTGGTGCCCATTTGCCTAGCACTGCAAACGGAGATAGGCAGGCAAGGTCTGTTTGCAAAGTTACACACAAGCGCGTGCGTGCACACACACGGTTTCTCCATAATATTTTGGGAGTCTATACGGAAGTGTTAGGAAAACTGTCACTTGCGTAACTTCTTTGCAACCAGAGTGTGATTTTTTTTTTTTTAACAATATTATTAATCATAAACTGGAATGGAACCAGCTTGGCAAACATGTGGTCTCTTATAAACGCATGGAGGAAAGGTTTGTACAGGAGAGTCAAAAGCAAAGTGTGTTTGGGGAGTTTCTCTGCCTAAGTACTTGAATGCTCCTTATCACTGTTGTACCTAGGCACCTTGGAAACATTCATTAATGCATCATCAGGACAAGCTGTGAAGTGAGAAGCGTTACTATCACCAAATTACAGGAGCAGTTTAGAGCTACAGCTGCAAAATAGTTCAGTACCCCATGCAGAGGAGCATTTATGGAGGGGAAGAGGTACGAAGGAGACTGCCTGGGGATGCCTAGGGGCTTTCCCCCCATGCATAAAGGACAGCAGAGGAGAAAGCATTATGTTTTCTTTTTCCAATTCTGGCCTACACGACTTGCCAAGTTTCACGCAGCGATGCTGTGCAGGGACCAAGAATTGAACACAGATCTTCTGAGTCCTATTTCAAGGGCCTTCATCACAAGACCATCCCCACCATCATCATCACAACGCCATCCTCCAGAGGTCAGAAAGACTCTCCCTCCCCGACTTGTTAGATCCAACCTGTGGTCATTGTTAATCTCTTCCTGTGAAGAACAGAACAGATTTGAGTTTCTGATTCAATGGCTAAAATGTTCTCCCACCATTCAGAAGTCCTGGTTTCCTCCCATGATTTGTTTCCAGCAAGAAGCCTGGCTAGCTAATACAGACTACTGGAGGCCTTGCTCAGCTGGAGCTTAGCCAAGGAGATTTAGTGACAGGCATTAGGCTAATAGGATCTTTAAGGCTTACTGGGAAATAATTGATCGGGAATGCAGTCTTTGTGGATTTTTTGTTTCTCTGATATACCTTGGCCTTGTCCCTTTGTCCTAATGGTTTTGGACTGGCACTGCATCATATGACATCACTTTCTGTGATGCAGCCTGATGCAACATGATGGTTCTGGCCAACGTCACCTTGTCCAAACGCAGTATGCCTTTTGCAGCAGGAAGACGGAGGTGGCATTTGATGGGAAATAGCTTGTGAGGCTTCATATCCGCTCTGTTCACTCAGCCAGCTCCACGTGAAAAGTATTTCTTGTATTTGGGTTTTATTTTCATGAAGTTGTTGGGGCAGAGGCTGACCGTACAGTGTGCAAGAACAGAGCACACCCACATCCAGAGCAGCGAATGGGCTGTGCCAGACATTCAACAACTGTCCGATTCAATGTGGCTCACAACATGGGAGCAGGGCTCTCAGACCTCCCAGGTAGCATGAAACAGAATAAATCATTTTTGTAACTAAATATAGTCTCCTTCCACCCACTCCAGCACAGCAAATCAATCACAACCAGAACAATAACAGCAGCAACAGAGAAAAGAAGCTTTATGAAGTCAGAATGGAGAATTATTGATCAGACAGGAGGCAAGGAAACAAGCCAGAAGTGGGGAGGACGAAGAGGCATTTCAGCAGAAGAAAGCTCCCAGGAGTTTCTGGGCTTTTTCCTCCGTTCTGCAGTCAACAGTATTGAGCGAACAGAGAAAGAGAGACAGACAGAGACTTTGACATTGAGTGTTTGGAGTTTATGGGAGATATTGCTGTTGTCACGGTTATTTAACCTGCCGGCTCCCTGAGCTGATTACAATACAAGACTTGACTAGGGGCTGAACTGCAATGCTGGGATGCAACCCAAGTGATGGGCAGCACGCAGCTGTGCTGGCCTGCGAGCTGAACAGAAACAGGACTGCGATTCTGGGATCTATACGTGCTTCTATACGTATATATGGCTCAGGCTACCCCCTACTTGCTCTGGGAAGCCTGTTAGTGGGACGAAGTCAAGGTTATGTCCCGTCCTCACTCCTTCCTTCCTTGTAACCTTCCCCAAGCGCTGGAGGGGGAGTAGGGGTGTAGCTGCTTCCCCTGCAGAAAAGCTTTGCCAACTCTTTGCTGCTGGAGAATGCCAACTGGCTTCGCACGTGGATGTGTATGGGTTAAAAGGATCTAATTAAGTGAGGCTACCTTCTCCAGTTTCCTCCCCACACAGCAAAGGCTGCAGCAAGGGCAGAGGCAGGACCCAGCTTGCTGTCTCCACCTCAGAAGCGTTAGGTCTGGGTGACATCTGGCAGACACTTTAGAAACTGCAGTTGCAAAGCTCTTCATTTGGGGTGGTGTAGGGGGGATCACCTTAAGTCCAAGAAAACAATCGCTCCAGCACCTCTTCCTCAGGTGCTGCTCTGCTTCCACCAGCTTTGACTTCAGGGGGCAGGAGAGTGGCCCGTGCCATTAGGAAAACCTGCCTGCCTGGCACCGCTGGGAGCTGAGCCGTTCTGTGGATCTACCCA
Source organism: Crocodylus porosus (assembly GCF_001723895.1). Lineage (NCBI taxonomy): Eukaryota > Metazoa > Chordata > Crocodylia > Crocodylidae > Crocodylus > Crocodylus porosus. The sequence continues at coordinate 7,967,102 of NW_017728935.1, read as the reverse complement.
CAGTCCATCCTCACCCCTTCAGGGGCTTCTTGCTGTGCTGCACGGGGCCCTAGGACATGAACCTCATGCTTCCTTTGGCATCTCTCTCCATCTATGGCTGCCCCTTCTTTAAAAGTCCATTAAATACGCCTTCTCCACGGGCTTTGCTGACATGCGAGCCTTGCTTATTGCATATTGGCTTCTCCGTTTCTCAGCTCTGCTGTTCCCCCTCACTCACTGAGCCCAATCATTTCTCCAGACTCGGAGACTTTGCTTCCAAACGAGACTCATCTACTAGCGCGAGTCTCTAGGCTCCAACCGTGGCCATTGGGGAAATGTAGCAGGACTAACTCTTGACTGACAGTAAGTAAACACTCTTTAATTATATGGAAGGAGAGGTCCAGATGGGATTTACTCAACTTAATCTAAATGAGAGAGATTTCCTGAAGCTGTGTGGGCCTCTCCAAACAGACCAAAGAAGCTAATAGATTTTGTGATCACTTCTATCCCACAGCAAACAATCACGGGTCACAAAACTATAAATCAGAGGCTAATGGATTTTCAACTATGTGCTTTGGCCCTTTGTACATTTTTTAATTTGCTTTTAATTTGTATTGATCCTCCCCTCTTCTTGCTTCAATCTTTCCTGTGTCAGCAGGGTAGAAAGTGTCCCAAAGTGAGCGCCTTCCTGGGGACCGGCAGGGAAATCAAATGAGACGCGTGCACGAAGCACACCTGAATGCACCTTGCGCTAAGGGGTTGGGTCGGTGTGGCAGGAACTTGTGTGATGAATCATATTGAGAAAGTCGGCCGAAATTGTGGCATCACACCAACTGGAAAATACCCAGTTTCCTGGGCTGCTGCACTACACGAGTCCTCAAGTCTGTGTATGAACTTCCCTTCTCCACGCAAGGAGCTGGAAGCAGCAGGAATCAGAAATGACGGTTCATCCTAAATTTTAAAGCCACCCTTCGTCTGGGCCTATTCCATGACATTTGAGCACTGAACGTATTTCCTGGTTTTGAGTTTGTACCAGCTGATGATTGGTTGCTTTGTGGACATTGTTGGAGCTAATGGTTTTCACCGATGTTCACGAGCGGCAGGTTTCAGGCCAGTACCTGGGATTCATGTAGCTGAACAGTCAAAACGTGCTTAGGTATTGAACGAGATTTGACTTGGGTGGCAGCAGTAGAAAGGTTAGGTCTTCCACCGAAGCGCAAGAAGGGCCAGTCAGCCAATGGAAATCCAGCAGTGGGCACCGGGCCAAACTTTGTGACAGAGAAACTGAACCATGTCATGTGAGCGGCCATGTGTAGTTGTGTGTAGTATCCACCCCCTTGTCTCTGGGCTCTTGTTATGCAGGAGGCCACGCTGGCACACATGTCGTAAGCGGGAGCAAGGCTTTAGATCCAGTGATTAGATCGATCGGTTTAAGGCTCTGCATGCAAAGGCTTGTTCTGCCACAGATGTCCTGTGTGACCATGGGCAACTCACTTAGTCTTTAGTCTCGCAGTGCTCATATGAGGTGGAAAAGTTGTTCTTCCAGATGGGGGACTGAGGTGCAGGCAGACTGAGATATACTCAGCTGTTACAGTAATGGGGTTCTTACAGATTTCCCTGCCCTAAAGATCTTACATACTAAATAGACTCGTCTAGGCACAGAGGCTAAAATAGACACCTCAAAATAGACAATAGACTTGTCTAAATACACAAGCTGGACAAAGAAAATAGTATTATTTCTGAGAAGGAGAACTGAGGCACAAAGAGGTGGCATGACTGGGTAAAGCTCACACCAAGAGTGGGGGGACCAAAATCAACAGCTTGATTTCCAGTCTAGTGCACACCCCAAGCTGACCTCCTTCCCCCGTGCCTCAATTAGTGAGCCCAAGATAGCAAATGATTGACTGAATAGTTGATACAAGCTGTTCACAGCCCCCAAAAAACACTTGCCAAACAACCCTCTATAACAAGTAACTGAATAAAGATAATGATCCTTACACAATTAGAAAAGAAAAGTGCTAAATTCTTCAGATAAACTGCTCACCACAAACAATTTGACCAGCTCTGGCGATCAGCTTAATCTTCATGCTTCAGGGCATAATGTATCAGCCCCATGTAATTTTTCTTCTAGCTGATGTAACTGCAGAGGCTATTCATATTCATATAAATGTCTAATCCTCTAATCTAATTTTTTTTTTGCTTGTGTTAAAGCTTTGTAGCTTGTGCTTAAAAAAAACCCAAGTTGAGCTGTAGAATTATTGATGAATTACTACGGAGAGGAGGAGCTCAGACTCCAGACTTTCCTTAAGGAGATTTCTCTCCCCAGCAAGAATATCAGGGTGAGAGTTCCCAGCATCATTTTGGAGATTTTCTTTTTTTCTCCACCTGAGGAATTTTCCAAACACTGCCCTGGCCGCCTAGAAGAGTGATGAGCTTTCTGCCACCGCTTTCAGAAATGCTTCTCACTCTTCAGGACGGCATCATGATATCGCAGTGTCGATCAATCTCCATCACCACAAACAATGCTGGAGTCTGTCAGCCATTTTGCTGATACTCCCCAAGAGGAAGTCTGGTCTGATGAGCTAGTTTGTGACACAGTAAGCACCGCTCAGCAATCGCCCGACACACCAGATGCTATCTGTGGCAGTGGGAGGGGACACTATTATTATTATTTTCATCTGCAGCACCAGCTACAATGAGAGCCCATTGCATTACCTGCTGCCTAGATGCACAGAAGGAAACAGCCCCTGTATGAGCTGCAGATGGAAAAGATGGACACAAGTCCTTCAGGACCAAGGTGCTGAAGAGACTTCCCCCATGTCTCTGCATGGATCAGTAACATGCTCTTCTCTCCCAAATCCTGCTTGCTGCCCACAGGTTCAGCTGTCCTGGGCAGGATTACAATTTAGTAGTAGCCTAATGCCAGTTTTCGGCCAACACGTAACAGAGGTCAGCCGAACCACCGGGATCCCTCCCTCCTCTTTCCATCCCTTGCTGATCAGTACTTCCTACCCCACAGACGTTGTTAACAGCTTGCTGCGAGGGGTACGTTCCTGCCCCCTTGCCGTTATTTTTATTCTATATCAAGGCAATTTGCAAATTCATCTATTGTGCTTTGTCATGTGATGTGGCGAGTAGGATGTTTTCTATCATGTGCTGCAGAGTCAGGGGGTGTCTGAACACACAGGGAGAATGGGGAAAGCATGCTTAATATAGCAGAATCGCCTCTCTCCATCCGCTCGGAGAGCCACTTAGATCACAGCACTCTTGCTGTCCTCGCTTCCTCATCCCCATGACGATCAACTGCTCTGTTGTGTGCTTGCAATTGAATTTAATGCTGGACTTAACTAATTGGGGGTGCTAGTTGCAGAGCAGGCTTTCTTTGCGCTTCCCCTACCTTTGCTCCTTATGGCTAACAGAAATACTGGACTGAGCGGCGAAAGTACAGCTTCCGTCTCCTGCCTACGCATGCTGTTGCCTCTCGGTACAAAGGGTACTGGGTAATGCTAATTAGCTGACAGTAACCCAGTGGACAGGCCATTAGACAGACTCCATAAGGAGCCTTCAGTGGCAGAGCGCATTTTCCCCTCTGTTGCTGACCTGCTGGCTAACAATAAGCAACTTCCTTTTCCTCTCTGTGCCTTGGTTTGCCCTCCTGTTTTTTCCTGTCTTATCTTTTAACCCCTTGAACTTACCGTGGGTCTGTACAGCGCCTAGTACTTCCAGTCACTATCGGAGCTTTTGCCCATCTGAATAACAACCACCAGCACCACCCAAGCTCGCCAAACTTATTATTTCACTTAGCCCGATGAATAAGTGTCTGGCAGTAACTGCTCTCAGTCGCCACTGACTTGCACTGATTTTGAAACAAATGCCCCGGGGGAGAAAGGCTATATATGCCATTACCACTCCCCTGAGCCAGCCAGTTTCTCTACCAGCTTTTATCTCAAACTAATATCACATTCATGAGCAATTTCTTTGGGTGATTATATTTGTGACTATAAGCTGCTATGGCATTTTTAGAAACTATCTTTTCACTTGATGATTTGGAATTATTTAGATGACAACTTGTGTTAAAGAAACCCGTTTTTCCAGACACAGGGACACATTCTGCTCCAGCCTAAATCTGGAGTAAAGCTATTGACTTCAGTGGGCTCAGTGCAAAGCAGAATTTTGTCCCTTTTCTTTTTACGAAAAAGTCACTTTGCTTTTTGAATATTTCATCCTTTTTAATAGCCTAAACACACATTTCCAAGGCAATAGGTTTTTAGCTGCGTTGTCAGAAGAGGCTGTTCTGTATTATTCTCTCCCAGATGCTTTTTGCAGATACTGAACATTTTGCAAATACCAGTTAAATTTTTTAAACCATTTCTTTCGTCCCATATTGTACATTCAACTTTGCTTCTATTAAAGTGTGGTTACGGTCAGGAAGACGACAACTCCACTTGCTTTTGGAGTTCTTCTCCCTCAGCGACTTCCTTAGCAAATTTACTTGATAAGGCAAAACAAGGTTTTTCTATTGCATGTTTGCATCTGTGTCTGTGGCTGGGGCGGGGGGGAGGGGGTTGGTATCCTTTAAAGCAAATGTAATACTGGAGCTCGCCCTGGAGAGAGAAATGCTTTATTAATCCAGAGAAGAAATACATCAGGAGCGTAGACATTCCCAGTCTGCTCAATTTCATACAGCAAATTCACTTATTTTCCCATCTCCTGTTTCTGTTACACAAAAATAGCCAACATTGTACTTTGTATTCTGCTCATCCATTTGTTTTGGAAGTTTTATTGGAGGGACGGTACGGTTCAAGGAGGCTGGTAATGCAGATACGGAGCCTTTCCCGTTCAGGTCACGAATTCAAATCCTGTCTGTGTGGGTTGTGGCTGAACCTTATTGCAATCTGATGGCTGTTCAGCATCTTACTTGAAATGAATGTGTTGGTCTCATTCCAGTTCCCAGGGAATGTCCCACCGTTGTCATTTGATGGCCCCCTTGCTGGCAGTTTCAGCTGAGTCTGAGGCATAAGCAGTGATTCATTGAATCTAGGAAGTCGCATCTCATCCAGTTCCCTGCTCCAAGCAGGACCATCCCCAACTAGATCGTCCCAATCAAAGCTCTGTCTCGCTGGGACTTAAGATCCTCCAAGGATGCAGACTCAGTGTCTCTGGGTAGTCTGTTTCAATGCTTTACTACCCTCCTAGTGAGACAGTTCTTCCTAATATCTAACCTAAACCCGCCTTGCTGCAGCTGGAGACCATTGCTCCTTGTTCTGTCATCTGCCAGTCAAGAGTTTTACACATGTGCTTATAAAACAAGCTCAGCTTAAGCTAATCGGGTGCTCGAGTCCTTTCCTGAATACTTACCCTGGTCCAGATAACATTTTGAGTGTGAACGTGACAGGCTCTTAGCCCTGAAGATGCTGCCTGTAGGTCCAAGATGGGGCAAACTGGTAGGGCAGTACTGAGAGGAGGAGTGCAGCGGTGCCAGCGCCGTCTTCTGTGGTGTCGGTAAATAGGGCCTTCCTTTTCAGCACCTTTCCCCAGGACTGAATTGGGTGAAAAAACCTTGTTCTGTAAGGAGCATGTGTAAAATTCATGTTTAAACCACTGCTGTTCTCAGCTATCCTGGCCATATAGTACCTCCTCCTGCAAGCCTCACCCCTATTAGTTACTGGGGTGACTTCCTCACACTTCGGTATGGTGCATGGAGAGGCAGACTTATTGCTTTATACACACAACCATTGCACATCCTTTATGCAGAGGACTTCTTGTGTTCCTTTTCTTCGCCTCCCCTACCACACGCACGTGCATATGTAAAGGTGACAGACCCAGACCTGCTTTATGCAGTCTGCCTAGTTAAGATGAAAACACGTGCTGTCCTGATAACCTCCCTGCCATGGCTTTATTGGCTACTATGTTGATAGACTTATTAACCAGCACCAAAGAAAGGGCAAGCCTTTTCTTCAATGCAACCATCTAAAATACTCCCAAAGCGAGAGTGGGATAGCAATCTACTGTGATAAAATAATTATGAGCTCTGACTTCACTTCGAAATAATGCACAAATAGGAAAACTTTGGGACCTTTAGTGATGTTAAAGCCAAGAAATCACTGCAAGCCTCACCTATCTTCCCCACGTACAACAGCCCTATCATCTGGCTTGTCCCCCTTGATTGCAGAGCTTGAGGGAAGCTGAATAAACCTCTTGGCATTTACCTGCCACATGTCAGACGTGTCCGTGACCCGGCATCATGCATTAAACCTGCATGCGGTATGTGCTGCAGAGATGAGGGAAGCGGTGGCTTTATGAGGGTGAGAGAGAAAGACGCATGTCATAAGAAGCAGGAAACAAATGAGCTGCATTTCAGAAGGGGACAGTGCTTTGGAGGGCAACAAGGAGGAGAAATTAAGGAAATTGAGTGGCTATCAGTTGAAGGGAAGAGAGGCTGGATTCAGAGCACGGCTGCTGCAGTTTTTTTGATTGCTCAAGAAAAGGAGCTAAAAGTAAAAAAAAAACCCCCAGGAATTGACTGGACCATGCCAGGACCAAGGGTGATCTTGGGCATGTAGCATGACAGCATGGGCACCATGGGAATGAATTTATGGCCTTGGCAAAGAACAGGACAATACACAGTAAGGGCTGCCTTGATAGCCGGTAACGGAAAGCCAGTGGCAGATGGAGAGCTGGTAGGTGGACCCTAATGAGCTGCCTGCTGCTGGTAGGGGACATGCGGCAGACAGAGGAAGTGCTCACAGTGTCCAGCAATGATTTAAGTTGCTCGCGGGGACCTAGACTCACTTCCACCATCACTGACTTGCTTTGGCTCTTGGGTAAACGAGTGCAGGCCCATCTTGCAGAGGGGCTGAGCATCCCCGGTCCCTCTGGAAGTGAGTAAAACATGCAAGGGCTCAAGACTTCCACCAACCAGGTCCTTTGCATGTCTGATTTAAGGAATCCTTATCTGTAAATTGGAGATAAGGATGGGATTGATCAAAGTGCCTGAGGAAGTTAGCACAAACCCCATTAAAGGTTACTCAGGCACTTTTGATATCCCATTTTCATTTCTTATGCAGTCAATGATTGAAGTATGTAAGTAAATAAATAGAGACAGGGAGTAATACAACACATAAATGCACTAATAGCAGCATTATTAAACCATTAGGGGAGTTATGCACCCAACAGCAAAAATCAGACCTTTATCCTTCATTTCTGACTCAGAATCTGGCAGTGAACACTGTGAAAACAAGAGCAAATTATTTCCTTTCCTTTGCTGCTCCATAAGTCAAATATTGCTTTGAGGACTGAACTAATATTTTGAGAATTAAATATGGGATTCAGTCTGGCAACCTGCTACACACGTCGAATTTCTGCCTGATGTGATTTGAAAGGGCTGAGGGATACGAAACCCCAAAACTGGAAGAGGCCTGAAACACAGGCAGGAGGAGGAAATAATTCACGGTAACATTGCACAGTTTGGCTTTGTGTAACCAGGAAGGTGTAAGATGTAGCTATTGTGTTTGCTGTGCGGCACTTTGCTTTTAAAAGCAGTAGTGTGAATCTATCAAAATGTGGCGGGGTGGTTTTTTTTGTTTGTTTGTTTGCTTATTTATTTCCCCCCACATCCTAAGAGGCATCAGGATCGTCTAACTACAAAATATTGTCCACTGTTGGGGATTTGTATGTATGTGTGTGTGTGTGTGTCTTTTTTAAGGTTACAACTCGGCAAAGAAAAAATAAAGCACATAAAGGCAAAGCCACCTGCAAAAAAAAAAGAAAAGAGGCAAAACTTAAATACGGCCCATCTGATTTACATCTGAGCTGACAGTCTGTAAACCATGTTACGGCCGGCTGTGTTCTCCAAACAGCCAAGTTATAGCTACCTGAAAAGCGGGGTTTATAAAAACACTGACAGACCTTTAACAGGAGCGGTGTGAGCACCGAGTGCCTCTATAAACAATATTTTATTGATTAGAATAGGCAGAAACTCTGGTTATTTACAACCGACGTTTTCTATTGATGCATCTCCAGCTCAGAGGGACTGGGGGAGAAGCAGGCAAATATAACAAAAGGGCTGGAGGAGATGCTGAGCGACTCCTACCAAAAACACCCTGGAGAAGTTCTTAGCACAATGGGCAAGCCACAAAAAATAACTACCCTCCTAGGTGCCTACAATGCTGTGAGCCAGATCAGACGTCCTCAGGAGAGTGCCAGAGCATTGCGTTTTGGCCGGGCAGGGACAGCACACGCATTGCCTCCAGAATGGGATTTTGTAGGGCGAGCTACCAATCAAGAAGCTGAACAACATTGAAATAATGTTTGCTGTTTTTTTCCCCCCCCCCGTTAAAAATGAATAATAAAAGCAAATGATAGAGGGTCAGCAGCTGGAGAGCTCTGAGCGCTGTTTATTACATTATCATAATCCTGATGCCGGGGGCTCCCTCCACAGCTGTCTCCTTACACAAGGAGAGGGCATTCAAATAAATGGAAAGGTGGAAAATTCAAACAGCAGCTTTTGCCCTCCCACCTGAGCTCAGACCCAGCTGGAAAGATGAAAGGCCTGATTTGCTGTTGATACGAGTCGGCAAATGCATGTTCACAGAGTGCCTCATTGCACCGTGGAACTCCCTGCCGCAGGACTGCATTGTGGACATTCAGGACACCCAGTGTCGGCATCGTCAACAGCAAGGCGTTTGAACTTTGCATTTCAAGTCCAAATGCTTTGCTGAAGTGGCTCTCTCAGGGTGGGAGGGCAGAAGGAAATTATCCCACTGCCAGGTGCTTAAACTTTCCCCTGAAGTATGCAGTGCTAGATACATTTCATAACAGGCTTGATGACCCAGCTCAGGCTCTCTCATCTTACACTTAAGCCACAAGCTGCTGGACACAGGGGCCGTGTGTCTGAGATAAGTGCACAGAGATTCATAGACATTAGGGGGCTGGAAGGACCTCATGCGATCATCAGGCCCAGCCCCCCTGCACTCGGGCAGGAAAGACTGCTGGGGTCATCTGAGAGTCCGGCAAGGTGAGAGTCCAGTCGCTTTTTGAAGATCTCCAGGGTAGGTGATGGTACCACCTCTGGGGAGAGTCTGGTCTGGACCCTGGACACTTGAATCATAAATATTTTTTTCCTTATGTCCAATCTGCAGCAATCTTCTAGCAGTCCGTGTCCATTGCTCCTTGTCTTCCCCTGGGGTGCCTTGGTGAACTGATGCTCCCCCAGGCCCTTATATACTTCTAGGCTGCCACCAAGTCTCTTCTGAGTTTTCTCTTCTCCAGGCTGAAGAGTCCCATGTCTTTCAGCCTCTTCTGATATGACCTGCTCTCCAGACCCCTAATCACACGTGTGGCCCTCCTTTGGCCTCTCTTGAGCTCCTCCACCTCCTTTGGGATGTGCGACACCCAGGCCTGGATGCAGTGCTCCAGCTGCAGCCTCACCAAAGCCAAGCCGAGTGGGAGGATGACATCCTCGGTCTTGCTCGAGATGTATCGGTAGATGCACGCCGGTCTATTGTTCGCTTTGCCGGCTGCGGCGTCGCATTGGTAGCTGGCGTTCATACAGTGGTCTGTCGCAACCCCGGATCTCGCCCAGTTGTGCGATGGCACATATAGCACCGCCAGGTCTGTAAGCGTGTTGCGGGTTATTCCTCCCCAGATGCAGCGCTTTACATGTCTCCAGGTTGAACGTCATCAGGTTGCGATCCCCCCACCTCGCCATCTCAATGCATCTCTCACAACGAGACTCCTTCCACCCCAACCCTGATCTCTCGCCAGGCCCTTGGCTGTTCCCACAGCACAAACAGCTTGCAATATCAGCCCGTTTGCATCCAGGGGTCCTTGCGAATGGGCCAAATCCTGCTGGGGCCTTAATTGCAGCGTGCAAATGTTGTAGCCTACCTGGGCCTGCGAGCAGAAACGCAGACTTCCCTTTAGAGACCGCTCGTCAATGGGTTTATCGCCCCCTCCCTCCCGACCTGGAGTGAAAAGAGGTAATTCAGTCACCATGGTAACTGGGGAGCAGGCCTCTCTTGAGCTAAAACTGTCACTCATGTTAAATTGGGCTGAATCATCTGTCTTGGCTTGGTGATATGGGCAAGACATGGATAACACAGTCTGTGGAGGAATAAGCTATCCTTATACATGATAATGATGCGTGACAGCTTAAACTTTGGGTCACTCGCGGTGCACGGATTGTCAGATATTGTGACAGCGCCAGGAACTCTCCGCACACCCTCACACCGAGGCGGCTGAGTGACAATATCTCTCCTGATTTCGATTACTCCTCCTCAGCCAGGAGCTCAGAAATGCAAATGTTCTTGGAGCATCTCTGTGTGCACCTGGGGGCAAAACGCAAGCCTCTCCTGGGACCCAAAGCCCCAGGACGAACCAACCTGGACAACACCTGAACGCGTGGTGCTTGGCCCGCGGTCTGCATTACCTTGCCCCTTCCTGCCGTCCTTTATGCTAGTGCAAATGGTGAAAGCAGCCGGATCGGTAAGAGCTTTTACATCTGCTTAGCCCCGGTGTAAACAGCTTTGCAAGCTTCAGGGCAGTGGTGAATCAGGCCTCCTCTCTCTGCTTTGGATGAAAGGAGGCTTCTTGGGTTTGACACTAAGGTGCTTTGGCAGGCGGAGTGGCACAGTTTGAAGTGGAGGTGTGATTTCAAATGGATTTGTTGAAGCGATGCAAAACATTGTGTCAGACAGCTGTGTCGGGCGGAGTGCATCTGATCTGGGGAGCGAGGCAGTCCAGGGGTGGCACACCACCTTCAAATCCAAGCCAAGGGACTTTGGTTGAACACGTGGAGAATACTAGACCACAGAGACCACGCAAGCAGCAAGACGTCATTCAAGCCAGGCATTGATCATGAATGGGGATAAAGAGAATGGGGGGATGTTCCTGGTGCAGGATGATGTTGGTTTAAGGTTGAGTTGATTGAAAAGCCAAAATGAAAGAAACGGCTTTTAATCCAAATTAAGGGTGTTCACATAAGGGCTGGCACCAGTTTAAGTAAACACCTGCAGAAGCTGATTCCCATTCAGAGCTTTCCCCATGCTGCCAAATGAGGTGCTTGTTCATAGTAAAGAAAGCTGCTGCTCCACTGGGTTCACAATCTAAAGAAACAAATATGAGGAAATGTGTACTACAGATGGGGACCTGAAACCCTGCGAGATTAGAAAGACTGGCCCATGGTCATGCAGAGTAATGGGATTTGCAGGAGAGCCGGGAATTGAAGCCATACCGTCCCTGTCAGGTGCGCAGTCAGGTCCTCTGCCCCACAGACCAATTCTGTGAACTCTGTTTACAGGACGCGCCGTACAAAATCTCTTATAAGTGATGTCTACATAAGGAAGAAAAGTCAATTTTATCCCGTTTACCTGTTGACATCGTGCGGCCACGAGGTCAGTGGCTGGAGTCACGGCAATGCTTGGGACATCCTTTTTGAGCTGCGTCGACTTGGTTTGCACCTTGAAATTTCAAGAGCAAAGGTTTGTTTAATGATTTTTGATTAATTTTAATTACCTACAATTTTTTAAACAGTAGCTTAACTTCCCTGAATCCCAGTCCCTCTGATCACTCTGGGACTTCTGCCAACTTTCTCATTGCGTATCAGTTCCCCTAACACAGTTAGAGAATGAAAAGAGCTTTAAAAAGGAAGGGACAGAGGAAAATATCAAATACCTTCAGCAGAACCCCCTGGGAGCCAGGAGAGGATTATGATGTGGCACAAAGTTAAAAGGATAGCTCAGGCCCCACTTTACGAGCTAGGAAACATCCTCCTTTTCAAAGAACAAAGCAATGTGCCCCCCTAGGCTTCCCGCCTCGATGGCTTCTTCTCACCAGTGCCTTCCCATACACGGGTTAGGTGAGCAATTGTGCAGATGCCCCAAAATTAGCAGTGATGGTGCCCCATGGGGAAAACCTTCAGTACTGAACCAAGGATAAGATCCTCTATATAGCTTTTTTTAAACAACCTATGGAATCTATATCTCCTGCTCTGTTGATTTTTAGAGGTCTCCTAGTATAAACTTCTATCGGCTTCCTCCTTATTAAATCATATGGATTTACCCGCAAAGGGAGCATGGACTGTGAGGAGGAGACAGTAGCACAGTAGTTGCATGTAATGGAAGTAGGCTTGGTTTTTTTTTTTTTGATCGTATTTTTTAATACAAACTGTCCTAGTTCCCGATACAAACAGCTTCCATGTGGCTCTGAACTCACCCCAGCTGATCTCGTGCCCAGAGGCACTGGGCATTCTTCAAAGGAGTTGGTGTTTGGGTTGGGCATGGAAAGGAATCTATAATTTTGGATGATTTACTGAGGTTTATCTACAGTCTAAAACTGGGCTAGAAATCACACAAAAATAGGCTTTTCATTAGAGATTTTTGGACCTCTGTTGCCATGACAGGAAATATAAAGGACAATATTCCTTTTATGGGCTTGCACTTGCATTTCTGGTCCCCCAAAAGCCTGGAAATGGAGTGCTGACGGTGGAGGAGACACTGAGAAAACATTTCAAAACAGGCAAAATCCTCCAACATGCTTACATTCCCAGATTTCAAAACAGCTGCCCAAAGGAAGAGTGGGAAAGGACCATTATCACTATTTGAGAGATGGACACACTGGGTCACAGAAAGCGGCAATGTCTGGTTTTTTTGTAAAGTCCCATGCAAATTCAATATCCGAACTGTGGCTAAAACCCAGGACTTCTGACTCCAATCTCCATGCTCAAGACCAAAGGGCTCATTGTTCTTCTTCAGCATCAGCATCATCATATTTCCTAATCCGGGTATTAAATTAATTCTTTCAACCTGAATGAGATGCTAACCAAGAGTCTTTGAATAAGTCTCCATGAAGGAGGTGGGTGCATCTTCTCTGTGCAAGCCTGGGCAGAAGTGAAGACAGAATTTGAAGATACATTTATTTGCTGACAAATGAAGGATTCGGAGGAGGGCTCAGCGAGGACCAAGTGAAGGTGAATCGGACAATGGTTTGAATGTGGGACTGGGGCCATTTCCCATCGTTTAGCCATTTGAGGCACGTGCATAATTCATAGACCATAGATTGTATATATCTTATTCATGAAAGTTTAAACAGACTGGTTATTACTATTGACCATTAAACGACAATTTTTCCCCATGTGCGACAAGCGGTATTGACATTCCCGCATCCTTGAAAAAATGGTACCTGATGCCCTGAAGTCTTCACCATCTAGCAACTTTTGTGTGCGCAGGGTTTTGGAGAGATGTCAGCTGTGTAACAGAGCATCGAGTCAAGCACTGTGGCTGGGTTTTTAAAAAGGGCTGGCTAATTTTATGATCATTAATAACACTTATAGCTATGCATGAGAAAGGAGAGGCCATCAAATCCCATGCTCTGGGACACATTCTTATTGCCAATGAAGTCCAAGAGGCATTCCTCCTTCCTCCATAAACAGCACAGGTCATTTACTCTGTGGTGTGAGTTCACTGGCATAATTAAACATCAAAGTTGAATTTGTCTCACTATGTCTGCATTTCTTTCCTTGCCTTCTACTACTGAGTTTCCTGTTGGCCACTGGTGGAGGCAGAAGTCTTAGGCGTGGCGAAACTGTGTCAAATCATGACAAAAACAGGGCTGGAAAGGGCTTTAAGACATCATTTATTACAGCTCCCTGGTGATGCGGGGGGGATCATCATCTGAACCATCCCAGGCCAGTGTCTCTCTAACCTCCGCTCCAAGTCCAGTACTGGGACTCCACCTACCCTCATGGTTAGTGCTCGTCCTAATAACTGATCTCCAGCTCCCTTGTTGCAGCCTGTGTCCGGCACACCTTATTCTGCTCTCAGTGGGCATACAGGATGCAGATCGTTTTCCTAACGACCCTTGTTTGTAAGTAAAGACTGTTATCAGGTCCTTCCTCAGTCTTCTTTTCACTAGCTGAAACAATACGATCTAACTATTCCTTGGAGATCATGTTTCCTAGATGTTTTGTGTGTGCGGCTGTCCTCTGAACTCTCTTCAGATTGCCCACATTTTTCTTAATGTGGTGCCCCGAGCAGTGCGCCTTGTGCTGAACAGAGTGAAATACCTTGCTATGACTTGCACGTGACTCAGCCAACCTGTTTTTCCTGCGTACGGAGTACGGCAGACTGTATAATACAGAGAGGGATCAGGCCACATGATGTGTCTATTAGGAGTGCAACATGGCACTGGAGGATCAATTTTTGCATGTGTTCTCACACTCAGGCTCCCCTAGGCGATGAGAGCCTAACAGAGGTGAGTGCCCACGAGGAGAAGCAGCTAATACAGAGTTAAAGACTCTGATTTTTCTCCTCTCTGCAGCTTGTAAGAAAATTAAATTCATACCCATTGGGCCTGAGCACTCTTAGCAGCACTGGAGTGCAAGGCTGAGCTAACAACCATTCAATGATTAAACAAGTGCTCATGATGTTTTCATGCCAGCCTACACAGGGCTCCAACGTCTTTAGGGAAATGCTGTAAAAATGCTGGAGATGGACTAGGGGAGGTGGGCTCCTCTGCCCATGCCACAGAATATGCTGGAAAATGCAAAACTCTGTGCTGTAAAACACATGGAAGCATTGCTACACCCAAGCCTTTGAAGACCAGGATTCAGTCACCCCCCTCAAAGTAAGATTATCTCAACCATCGAGAGATTTATAAAGAACAGAGGTGAGCTCTGTGCAGTGCTCCTGTTGGGAGAGCACACACCAGCTGCAGACACGGTGGGATGGCAAACGTGGAGTTGTGTATTTTCACACAGGGAAGCAGCAAAGCCCTTTCTGATACTGCACCGGGAAAAGAGGAGCACGGGGAGCAGCGAAAGCTCGAGGTGCACTCTAGTTGTTTCGTCTTCCTCTGAAGCATCGGCTATTAGTCACTGCCAGAAGTAGAAAGCCGGGCCAGATGGCTCAGTGGTCTAATCCAGTGTACAGCCGTAAATCCAGTGCTCTTGTTTGTAAGCAAGAGATGTTCTCAGCCTGCCCGGGTTCTGCAGAAAGCACTTACACGCATGCTGGACGGCATCCAACTTTGCCCTCTTCCTGGAGTTTGCTTTTATCGTTAACTTAAATAAAAATAATCGCCTCAGCCTAAACTTCCCCCCCAAGTTTGGCTGGTCCTTGATGTTTTGTCCCCCAGTCTGGCCTTTGTTCCTAGTCCCCCTTGTCTTAGAAAACCATTCCAGCATATGCTTGGCTCCAGTTTCCGAGTAAATCTGTCTCACTTTGTCTAAAAGCAGAGTGACTCAGGCAACAATCTCTTGGCATCGCCGCACGGGGTCAAACAGCCAGTGACAATAAAACAACCCTGCATCCTAATCGTGGAGACAGCTTTGCTCCTGGTAACCCCCCGGAGCAGGAAAGAGCAGAGCTGGCAGGACAACCCAGGCCGTTGAAACAAATCCCCCACCCTACTCCAGAGAAAGGAAAGGGGTTGCACAAACTATCGCATGCATTTGCGGGTGGAGAAGCTATAACCCGGGTGGTCAGACCCCTCACAACATGCAGAGTCCCAGGGGCCTGCTCTCCTGCTGCATTGGGCTATGAGGCTGAACTCATTTGGGAAGGCTGGATTCTCCCAGATGCTCGTGTAAGCAGGAGAGGTCCCCCCGACTCCAGACACCTCAGCTCTTCTTGTGCATTGAGATTGGTGGCACTTCTTTTAGAGAAGAAGCACTTGAGCTCTGCTCCCATCATCATGCCTAGAGTTCGTTTCGTTTGGTATCTGCAAAGGGGTTTGGGCTTTCAAGTGCTGGAGGTCTGAACTGTGTTTCTTTCTCCGCCAGGGACTCTTAAGCGAGGAGAGTTGCTCACCATTGTGTTGAGAGCGTTTAGAGCCGTCTGATGCATCGGTAATGTGTTTGACTTGCAGTAGGGAACTCTCTTTGCTTGTTTTTAAGGCTTTCTTTTGATGAAAGGAGAGGCATACAAAGATGTACAGTGCCAAGGCTGAGACATGCATACCTTTTTGGAGAACAGGGGGACTAGGATGCTCTGCTTGCATAACCCTGGGAGAAGGCAAAGGAGGAGAAGAAAGCTGAGGGAAAAATGGACATGTTCAGAAGCTCAAGCAAAGCTAAGAGCCATGTCGGTGATGTGGCGGTATGGCAAGAGGGAATGGAAAATGGAGGCGCATTTGAAATCACTGGGAGAAGCAGAAGAGAAAGAGATGGGTTCCCCCCTTGCTTGGGCAAGGAAAAGTAAATCCGTGATTTGCCTACGTGGATCACAGAAGCGCAGACAACGAGGGCTGGAAGGGACCTCGGGAGGTCACATCTAGTCCGACCCCTGCTCCGAGCAGCACCAGCCCCAACTGCATCATCCCAGCCAGGGCTTTGTCTAGCCAGGTCTTAAGCCTCTAAGGATGGGAACTCCACCACCTCTCTGGATAACCTGTTGCAGTGTTTTACTACCCTCCTCGTGAGATTTTTTTCCCTCTAATACCCAACCTAACCTCACTTGCTGCAACCTGAGACAATTGCTCCTCATTCTGTCCTCTGAGACCACTGAGAACATGGAAACCCCTGCGTCTCCTTCCCCTGAGGCTCTTTGGCAGGTTTCATGACTCCCACTTTAAGCCATTTAAACATGCTCAAGATCTCCCTCATCCGTGGTCCTAGTTTCCAAAATCCCTTGGCAGGCAGTTGGCCTGAAGCTCGTGATGGGGACAATTTCTTCCAGTAAGCTTCTTGTTAAGAGAGAGCAGAACTTGATTCCAAGGGGAGAACTGGGGCTGCTGGAATAAAGTTTCCCTTTCTGAATAAATGAGATTAAATATTTGCTTATACAAAAGCCAGAGGAGCTTTTAGCTTCATCCTGGATACTATCACAAGCTCCTGGATTTAGACCCATCTGTCTGTCTCCTGCTCGGATGCATCGTTTGCTGTTATGTCTAAGCAGGAAGGGCCTGCACATAGGGATCAAATGGAAACCACCATTTTTAGGAGGATGCTTTCATAGCTGGAAGTCTTGTGCAAAAGGTCAGTAGAGGGGCCATGATTTGAATCGGAGGCTGATTTTCCTTCGCTCACTTACAGGGCAGAGGCCAGGGCAGTCAGTGGGTAGTGTAGGAGATCTTGCTTATTAAGAAGGCACTCAGTCTCCTAGGTTGCCAGCCAGCCAACCTTTCTCTTAGGTGCCAAAAATACTTTGCTTTTCCCCCTTTGCTGTTCAAACCACTGTTTAAAATGTAGTGCATAGCTGCAGTATTTACTTCATGCATGCACGTGGTAAAGGCTGTCTTCAGTGGTGCTTAGCACCTCAACAGATGCTCAGCATCTTGTAGGATGGGCCTTCTTATGACTTCCCTTCCTTTCACTGTGGAAACAAGCTTGATGGGCTAACGCGAGAAGCCCTTGCCGTTCGACCCTGCTCTGCACCGCGTCTAGGCCAGGCAGATGAACATAGTGGTTTTCTCTCCCAGGAATTTTGAATAACTAAATAGGGGCTGTTAAAAAAGGTGGACGCAGGGAAGGGACTCGGAAAGGTTATTAGCTTCGTTCACCTTTTTCTTTTTCCAGCACAGATGGGAAAAATGATTCTTTCACCGTCTGATGTTTACAGAGTGAATCAAGAACAGATGCAAGCTGGACACTGCCGACTCCAGCAGATAAAAGACAATTACAAGCAGAAAATGGAGTTGCTGATAACATGCAGCTTTCACTGGGGATGCTCAGTTTAGCTAATGGGAAAAAGAGAGAAGGGGGGGAAAACTAAACTCCTGACGGCAGCCATCTCTTGCCGCAGACCTGCTGACTCAAGCATTGCGCAGCTCCTCGCAGACATACGTAGAAATGTTAGAGAGGCTCATTTTGAGCCTTTTGTTTTTCATATTCCAGCCCTCATTAAAATAATCTGCTCTGATTGTCTGTGGGAGTTATTTTTTCCTCTCCTAAATGGTTTCAAAGGCAGCACAGATGAGAAAGGGAGAATCAATGGACCTGATAAGCTTGTGGCTCATCAAATTCAGACTCGCCGATGCTTCAGAAGAAGGCAGAAGCCACCCATAATGTGCTTAGGTGGCACCATACTGTGATCAGGGGCTGGATGCTACTTGCTTCTCAGTGAAAAAGGATTTGCCTTTCTCGTGTCCTCCCGCCACTGACCCAGGCACTCAGGGCAGGAGGGAGGAGTGTGTTTGTAGCTAAAGGGGGAAGGTGTTTTGAGAAAGGTCAGGCTCACTGCTTCCTGCCAGAGGTCAAGGTCTAGGAGGACCCCTCCACTGCAGGGTTGACTTTGGCTATTATTATAAACGCTAGCCCTGCACGAAAAGACCTTGCAGTCCTGACTGATGCTTATCTGTGTGTACACCACAAGGTAAAACTTCCTCACCCTAAGCTGGTGGATAGCATATGAGCCTGCACATGGGTAACCCAAGTAAAGGAGAAGAGGCTTCATTGCCCACCGCTGATATGCCAGTGGGGGTGGCCGAGAACTGGAGCAGGGCCCGGGTCTGGTCCGTAGGCATGCAGAAGGGGTGAGTGACTCTTGGCATTGCATGCCTACCTGCTGGGAGGGGTCAATTAAACTGTAAGATAATGCCCTTGCACTCTCTTCCAGCTATTTTCCTCAAAACAGCATCTTAATTGCTGTCCTTTATTTGCTGAAGAGCCTGAGAAGAGGGAGGTGGTTAAAACTCACAGCGCCTCTGGGCCCGGTCCCAGAGACTCTGAGCTTTGGCAGAACAGACTTCCATCTTCAGCTTCCCTTGTGCAAAAATGAAGTCTATTTGCTACCTATGGGCATGTGTGCCTGAAAACTTGCAGAAAAAGATTTTTTTTTTTGCAATTTCTTAGTTGGTCTAAAAAAAGTATCATTTCTGAGCCAAGAGTTTCTAGAGTTTTGCTTCCCACGGAGCCGGCTCCTGGGAGGTCTCGGCTCACGCAGCGCGTACGTGGCAGCCCAGGCGCACCGGTTCTCAGCTGACCCGGCCAAAGGGAATGGAAAGATGCATGTGATGGTGTGCTTGTGCGTGCAGGTGTGTGTGGGTGTGAGCACGCCCGTATGGTGCTCTCTCGGCCCTTCTGCCTTTCATGCTTAAAATGGCACTACCTAGCACCCGAGAGCAACTAAACTTTCATCGCTGAGTGGGCAGCCAGTCGCATCTACAGGCAGCCTTGTCCTTTCAGGAAACAGAGGCGCATTTCCAGTCCTCTTCAGGGAACCTAGTGTGGTCCTAGCAGTAGCAACGGGATGAATTATGAGGTGTGTTACTTACACCTGCTAATTAATTTATTAGTTTTGGCTCCTTCTAATTTCTTCACCAGGGTAAGACAAAAGGATATTAAATTTTTATTTCTCTCCCAGTTCCTAATGGCTCCCACTAGCCCTTTGGTCCATCCCTCTCTATCAAACAGCACAGACGCCTTTTGTTTTAGTGCCATGCTACAGTGAATCTATTTGTTCTTCGAGCATTTAAATGTTCCTATCACTGACATTTTTAAAGCTAGGAGAAAGGATTTTAATTGGCTGAAATGCTGATTGCCATAACAACTGGCTAATGAACCATCTGTTAGCATATGTAATATTTATTTATGAATTTGAAAAAAAAAACCCCCAACCTCTACAACTAAAAGCTCAGAGCTGGTTCTTTTGCAAGGATGATAGCAGTAAGCTTCCCTCTGTGTAGATGGGCAGAGAAGTGGCTGAAGGCCCCATCTTTAATCCCCTACTCTGTGCTTCTGCAAGGCACTGGTGGTGGGTGCATGGTCTAGAAATCCCCATTTCAAGCATAAAAGCTTGTGAAAAGCAGCGGCGGATGGAAGAATGGAGCTCAGAGCTCATCCTGTTTCCCAGCTCCGTGACCCTTCTCCCAAAGCAAGTTATTAGGAGAATCGCTACAAGGCGAGCAGGAATGAGCTGAAATCCAATACTAGACTTTATCAGCAGGGTGCTCGAGTTCAGGACTTAAAGGTTGAAGAAGAGTTTGCTGGATGTGGGCCACATTTCCGTCCAGGCTTTCTACTTCCCCAGCAACTGTATGTGTCGTAAAGTCACCGAGCAAGGCCGCCTTATCATCCCGCTTACCACCTGCTGATGTGTCCCTCAGTGCAGCCATGCAAGGCCCGTGCGTTCCCATTGTCTGAGCCTTGGTTTGTAGGGGCTGCAGCTCCAGCTACAAGAAACTGCATGTGACGACCGTGTCGGGGCTGTGCTATCTGAAGGGAGCGGGTTCTTCAATCTATACAGCGCAGAGAAGCAGTGAATCCACCGCTGTACACTGGGGCTATTCCCCCTGTGAATATAATGGGGGTCAGGAGGGGAGACACAGAGAGAAACTCCATGCTTTGTTGTTCTCTCTTCCAGTACATGACCACTAGCGCAGTACTCAGGGGCGGCAGAGAAGGTTCAAGTCCCTGCTCTGCCATCGTCCAGCTTCCCAGGATGGTGCCATGACCAATGGGCTAGAGAGTCAGCCAGTCTCCTGGGTTTTTGGTCGTGGCCGTGTTGGTCTAAGGCAGGCAAGGTTCTTCGGCTAGATGTGATACATATTTTTTTTATCTTTTTTTTTTTTGATAAAAGATATCGTAGCCAGTCTCCTGCCACTCTGGGGCATATACCTGTGGCGACCACATCCCGGGTGGGTGCCATAACCACTGGGTTAGAGGCTCTCTCTCTCCCTAGGAAACGTGGGCTGGTGAACAGTCTGCTGCACCTGGCCCGTTCCTAAAAAGGGATAGTTTCAAGGCATCAGCATTTTCTGGTGAAAAGACATTTCTTTATCAATTTTCCCCACCGGCTCTGCTCATGAATAACTGACCCCACGGGGCATCTCCCGACTGCGTGGCCTCAGCATCCTGATTTCACCCTAACCTAAATCGCTTCACGTTGCCTCATGTGTCGCCTTCTGCTGGAGTCAATAAAAACCTAATAATCTCTTAAGGGAGTCCTAGCCTTTGCGCACAGCAATCGTTGGCAGTAGTCTTCTGCGTGAACTGAATGGGAGGATGCCTGAGTTTTAATGGGAATAGGATATATTTTTAAGTGGTTGATGAGGGGAGGGGGAAAAGGGAACCAGATAAAGGCCTATTCCATAGGAGTCATATGCATATGCAAAAGGAGCCTAATTGCCCTCTTTAGAAACTAATCATTCTGAATTTTACAAGCCACATTATAGAACCTGACATGCTTATTTTTCCTTTTATTATGTTTGTAAGCAATGATCCTATTGAAAAGAAAATCAAACCCTATTTTTATCAGTCACAACCATCTCCCTTTTTCTTTCAGCCCTGGTTTATTTTATCTTATTTTCCTTTCTTTCCATCAGTTGAATAGAGCAGCATTTCCATTTGTATTAATTGCCCTGTAAAATGCCCTCAAAGTCATTAGAATTCCCCATTCAAAACTATTATCTTGTGCCATTATGTCTTTGCATTATATTTATTTAAATGTGCCTCTTCTGAATTAGCTTATTTTTAACAGCTAGCCATGCCTGAAATATTGTTCCAGCCCAAGCTGGTCTCAAATCTCTCTCTCTTTTTCTTGTACCTTCACAGGGGGAGCTTTTGATGTTTTATCCTGAATGGGATCAGCATTTTGGGTTCCTAAGGACCTGTCTTTTTTTCCTTTATCAGAGGATACATGCAAACAGTGACGCTCCAAAGCTCTTGGGTTCACAGGTTTGTCTTGCAAGAAGAAGGATGTCCTGAAAGATCATCATCCTTAAAGTCAGATTTTTCATTTAAACTTGAGGCTGGATTTGAAGAAGAAAGACAAGAAAAGCCATTCTATTCCCATTTTGGCAGTTAAAGCTGCTCATGATTTTCATCAAGTGCTCTGCACCGAGCAGGTCCCACCGTGATACTGGTGGCCAGATGTTCAGAAGGGCTCTGAACTTGAACTTCCTCTAGGAAGGGTTTGTTTTTGATGAAAAAAAAAAGTCGCTTCCAATTTTCTGTGTAAAATTTCAGGTGATTGTCTAAGAACTCCAAACCCAACCCTGTGAAAGAACAGTTTTCATTTTGTTTTTCACTGAATCTCATTTTATGACCAACCTCCCACCAATTTCTGCCCAAGCCAAGCTGACCCAGTCTAGTTTGCATGCAACAGGATCCCTTCAAGAAGTTTCCATTGAGCTATGTCAGTGGGAATGAGCTCTTCTGAAAATCCAGCGCTAGCTTTGGGGATTGGCCTCTTGGCCTTAGGGCGTGGATGCCATTTCCCCCCAGCTAGAATCCATCACTTCCCCCATTGGATCCTTTTTTCACAGTTATTCCTAAATGAATGGAGAGCAAAACACCCAGCAGGAAATGCTGAACTCTTGATATTCAGATCGCCCTGGTGGTGAAGATAATAGAGCTCTGCCATAGCCCTTTTCATTCAGAAATCCCCAAATGCTTTATCATTAGGGCTGAATATTACAGCCCACGTTATACAAAGGGAGAAACCGAAATAGGTAAGCATGCACTAGCAACCACAGTAAAAACAATGGACAGGAGCTCCCTTTGACCGTGCACGTTACAGCTTGTGCCATGGTGCTCTCACTGCTTGCGTTGCTTCTTCTAGCTGTGCTCTGCTCGCACATATACAACTGCCTCTTTATTTTTTTTTTGCATAGGTATGAAAAAGAGGAGAGATGACTTGGTCTGAGGGGTTACAGTGGGGTTACCGCCGGCTCCAGCAACCCAAGCCAAGAGGATCGACTCCCAGACCAAGAGTAAGCAAATTAAGTACATGCATCCTTATGTTTTTCATTTGCTAACCTTGTCAGAGCTGGTGAGAAGAGCTGGACTGAGAGTCCTAGAAATTAAATACTTCCCCTTATTCCACATCACAAGCAGTGGCAGGGCGATCGTCTCCTGCCAACGTGACTCAGCTGCGACCTGCGGAGGAGTAGCTCACGCTCTGCTGAGACTCGGGAGAAGGGAAACAGTCACGGGTGGGCAGGTGGGCGATCGTGTGACCGTGACGCTTGTCC
Source organism: Crocodylus porosus (assembly GCF_001723895.1). NCBI lineage: Eukaryota > Metazoa > Chordata > Crocodylia > Crocodylidae > Crocodylus > Crocodylus porosus. The sequence goes on along the minus strand of NW_017728935.1, from coordinate 7,944,215 downwards.
AGAAGGCGAGGAGCCCACAGACCCTGCAGTAGTGATGCACAGACTCTGCAAACGGCTGCCGGGTGCCTATACTGGAGCACTGTCAGCACGAGCTCCGCCGCAGCCTGGCCACGCAGGGGGGACATAATAAATTCCCAGCCCCCCGAGCCTCACCTCCTCCTCCACACACGGGTCTGTTCCTGTCCCCAGTCTCTCCTCCCTCACACCCTCTCCCACTTCACACCATTTTCATATTCTAATTAGGCCAGCAGTTTTGCACCTGCCTTCATTAACCAACACCCATAATTACTGAATCCTTGCTGGTCTAACTACTGAATCCCCATCTCCACCTCCCCTAGAGACCTGGCTGCAAGCTCCCCGGTCCCCTCTTTTGTGTATTTAGTTGAACCATTCATAACGGCTCCTTCTCTTGTGGCAGAAATATTCACGCCCCTGATTGACTGAGCCGCTGCCTCGCTTTGGTTGCACAGAAGGGCCCTCCTTTCTGCCAAACTGCACTGCTGTTGTCTCTCGTTATTTCGTCCTCCAGAGAATATTCTGCCTTTCTTCTTTTGTCACATAGCAGGCTAACTGGCAGCTCCTGTTGAATTTCTGAAGCAAGTTGCATTACCCTGTGGTCTTAGTCTGGCAACTTCCCTACCTACCTTTCCCGGTGGCACTTAAGCTTTGAGGTCAGATTTTGAAAGGCTATAAACGTCTCACTAAGTATCCGGCTTCCTTGGTTCAGTCTGAAGGAGATGGTGAGGAGTGTTTCAAACGATTCCCTTCCCTTACGTAGCAGCAAAACTCTTATTCTGTGCTACGGAGCATGTAAGAAGAGTCTGACGGAGGAGAAAAACCCGACGCTGCTGCTGCATCATTTATGGATGCTCACAGTTAGATATGGCCCCAATCCAGATTATCCCTGTGTCTGCATTAAGGTGCAATTGTTCGCCCTGCTTTATGCCAAAATCTGATGCAAACGCAGTTGAAATTTGGAAGCCTCTGCAGAGTTTTGCTGGGAAATATCAGTTCACGCAGCCTGTGAATTCAAGGAGAAGCTGAGGCAGGCATCCACAGCCCCACGTGAAAGCCAACTAATTCTGACACAAATGCCGAGAAGTTCGTCATATGTCCCCCATTCCCCTGCCTTCCTGCGATGGAGGCGGTAGTGGTTTATCTATAACAGGTTAAAATGTAAAGAAACCTGCCCTGAATAGATGAAAATGCAGAAACAGGAAAGTGGTTTCCCATCATACAGCTGTATTTGTACAACAAAACAAACCCCAGAAAACCACCTGATGTGCAAGGGAATGGGATATACTGTTATTTTGTATGAACATCCTTTCCACAGAGTGGCTTGCAAATCCTTGACGTTTTAATCCCCATAGAAAATATTTTGAAGACTTAAGCCAGACACCCATGCACATATTCTACTGACCTCTGGTATATCTTCCTTCATTACTTCTTACAGGGTTCAGATAAAACAGTGACCCGTTATGGCCCAATATAAGCCCAGAACAAGACAGATACTTCTGACACAGACAGAAAACCGCTCCTCGGCCGCTGCTGAACATCGTCCCGGGGCCCAATTCAACCAGCACCGTTTCATTGCTGCACCTCTCTCCTCATTAGTTGAATGACTGGTAAGTGCCACAGCTGATTTAACTCTTCCGTTGCCGACGTTTCTTGCCTGCCTACCTACCTCTATGTTTGGCAGGATGCTTTTGGGAAGCAGGTCTGTGCTTGACACAGGAGTTGATTTCCAGTTGCTTTAATAAAACTACCCTTTGTCATACAGCATGGCCTGACTCTGGGGCACAACAAACTTGGCTGGCTGCATCCACCAAGTTTCCCAGCTTTATAAAATGATGATAATATTCTCCACTAGGTGGCATTTTTTTTCTAAACAGCTACTTAACCTGCCTTAAACAGTGCGATCTCATTGGCACCCGCAGTACTAGCAGTTTAAGTAAGAACTGGCATCCAGGGTTTGCAACCGTAAGGCTGGGTAATGGTACTAGTGATCTAGGAGCCCAAGGCCTACCCTGCCAGCCTAAAGGTATTTTTTAAATTAATACAGAAAGGTAATGTGGGATGGGCAGGTGCCCAGACTTCTGTCTTCCTCGAATAAGGAGGAGAAACCACTTGCTGGTCCAGCTCAGTACCAGCACGATCATGTGGGAAATGGGCATTTCCTGATGCCTTGTGGGTTGCATTTCCTAACAGCTTACTTATTAGCAGTCCACCACCCATAGGGCATCCTGCCTGTGCCCCAATCTCCTCCCCCAACCCCGCAGATGTAATCTTCCATCCATGATCCATGCTGGGAGCACATCTACTGCAGCCGACTAGTTGCCATCTGGGGCACCCCTATGCAAGGGAGACAGGTTTCTCATGGGAGGTGTTTCCTTCACTCCTAGGAAGCCAAAATATTGCAAAGGGCTTTAGGATATCTCAAAATCAGTCCAGCCGAGCCATGGAAGGTGTTACCGAGGCCAACATCCAGCCATTAATGCGTCAGCTACATTTCCCAAGAACCCCACGTGCTAATTTTCACAACAAGGTCTTGTTGTTGTCCCTTGAAGCAATCAACTCCTTTTCCCCAGAAAGCTGACAAGCTTCCTCTGGCGTGGGCTCCTTTTTCCTGAGAATAATAAACGACTCCCTGGGAGACAAACAGCTACTGTCACATCCTTTTCTCCTCTGCTACACTCTGTTTTGCAATGCCTGGCAGAGCGACAGTTCCCTCCTCTTGTGCTTCTTGCGATCGGGCTTGCAAGAAAGTCCCGTGGCACTTGTTGAGTTCTGCCGTTTGTGCACTAGGTGGCATTGGCCTTAGTTCGCTGTTAAGTGAACGGCTACGAAAAGGTCTCTCTAAGGGGGTAACCGAGAGGGAAAAATGATTTGTGGCTATATGGTAGAGATGGAGGCAAAGGTCAAGGGAAGATACAGTAGAGACAGAGGGCGTTGTTAATCTCTGGTAATACATAGATGCAAAAGGGGCTAATTTGCTGCTCTTAGGTGCGTGCAAATCTGGAATAAGCTCATCAGAGTAATCGGTGCTGGCACGGTGGGAATTGAATCAACCAGGCCTGAAGTTGTCTCCACTTCACCCTCTTCCCTGTTTTAAAACCAATGCAGCATTTAACTTTTAAACCAGTGGCTCTTACGAAGGGAAGGTTCTCCCCATGTGCGGGAGGCGTTGGGGAGCAGGCAGGGCAAATGGCAATGAGTAACATTTTGGAAGAGAACGGCGTTGCATTTATGGGGTCAGCTTCAACCCTGGGGAAACATTGAGGTGACTGAGGGTGCTCAGCGTCTCAAACGCCTGTCTGAGGTTTCTCAAACTGAGGGACCAAAAATTAGTAAACGCTTTTGAAAATGTGGGCTTGGGCACCTTGCGCACTGTGAGGGTGGTCCTCAAAGGTACAAGCGAAGGACCCCAGTGGTTTCCAGTGGGTGTACAGTGCTGAAGAACCGCTGGTACCTGTGGAAATCTCCCCCATGAATTAAATAGGAGAGTTGTGCATAAAAACCCTTAAAACTCCTAATACTGCCTCCCCCTGCCAGGCACGAGACTCCACTGCCTCCTCAATGCCAATATTGGAACCTAAAAACCAGTAAAGCAAGAGGACTCTGCTCCCTAGCACTGCTTGCCTGAAGTACCACATGCATCATCCAAGCTCTCAGATCTGAACGGCCATGCAGTGCATTTCTGCATATGGTTCAACCACTTTGCAGTGAAACGTTTGACTGACATTGCTCAGCCACCTTACACAGGTTAATGCAGCTCGTGTGGGGACACCAAAGAACTTGGTTCGCTTCTCGTCCTTCATTGCTGGAGCAGAATTTGCCTGTTATTTGAGGGGCTTTATTTCTAACAGGTGAGGTTGGGGTAGTCTTGGTTTTGGCTTGGAGTTGGCCGAGATTAAACCGCTTACCATCATCCATTTGGTTGTTCAACTCCCCTCCGACTGGAAGCTTGTTGGTGCTCAGATGTAGCATTGCAGTAAGGAATATCGAGAAGTGCTGGAGCGAGGACACGTCTTTGCTTCGCTCCTGTCCTAACCTCAAAGGGATCTGCGATAGATCTGTTACTGGGAACCATCACTCGCATACCCTCATGGAGCAGGCAAAGAAATCTGATGAACGTCAATGGCCATTTGCATCTCAGAAGGATCCTCCAGAGTGTTTCTTGCTTGACAGACTTGAAGGCCATCGTGAGGTCAAAGAAGGGCATATAGAGAGGTTTCCCAGTGTTTTTCCCGCAGCTGGTGAGCAGCAAAGATCATGTTGACGTGACAACAATAGGAGATGGAAAACCGGGAGCAGCAGAAACAGTGTGTTGCAGACTGAACTAAGAAACCAGAGCCCGCCGCCCCACACGGAAACACGCACCTGAGATGCATCAGTCTGTCAATCCCAGACCAGGCTCATCAGCCGGCTTCAGACCCACAGATAAGACACTCATGGGAGGCAATCCTCCTCCTCTATAAGCGATTGCTGAAGAGGAAGCATAGCCCAATAACATAGCAGAACATGAGCATAGGCACCGGAAGCAAATGGGTTAAAATGAAGCAAGTCGCTTTCTTCTCATCACGGCTTCAGAGTGGTCCCCGCCAGACATTGCACGGAGGGGTTATTCTCATAGAAGTCAGGTCCCGTAGTATTTAGATCAAATAATAAATATAATCCACATTGGTAAAGGTATCGATCTGTGGATTTCACTGACATTTACAAATAAATGATGTATTGCAGGTTTCATTTCGCTGGCTGGGCTGACCCTAATGGCCTTTACATAATTTACTTTTGATTAAAGAAGTGCTTTGACACAGAGAACTCAGAGAAAAAAAAAATCCAGATCAATACATTTATGACACCAACTTTAAAACAATGTGCTACAGAAAAAGAAGTCAGATCCCAGGAAGATACTGGAAGCAGAGTGGGACCTTTGCATGTTTCTACAGAGACTGGATTTTCCATATTCCCAAACTTTAATTTTAGCTAAATGGATGTTAAAAAGTTTTGCATTCAAGAGTCCAAGGCAGCAGGTTCACAATCCAGCTCTGTACTTAGAAGACAATGGATCTGACTGCCTCATTCTGTTGCAATAAATCTAGGGGACATCATATACGGGCCAAACCCTCAGCTGCTGTAAATCAGCATAGCTCTCCTGAGTTGTGTGTGAGATGGGTCAGCAGAGTTAGTGAAATTATTTCTGGGGAAGAGCATGAGCTATGAATTTTAGGGGAAATTTCAGGACCACAAGTAGAAGTTTGGCCCCCGATGTCCATGGCTGTTCCTCTGGAGACCAGCCGTGCTGCTGCTGAACCTCCTTCCCCTGGCCCTTTTTCTTGTTCACAAACACTCGGTGCAATGATCCTCATTTATGCAACTCTGTTCACTGGCCTCATGAAAGGCAAATATGTCCTTAACATATACAAGGTGATGCAAACCAAAGGCCCCAATCCTTCCAGTTCACCTTTCTGCAGATTGTTTGATCACTGCTTGAGTTTTCAATACAACTTTAAGTCCCCTGTTGTATTTTCCTAATGAACGTGGCACCCCAGGTACTTCAGACCTTCTCAGGGCCTCATGCATTGGGCTTTACAGCAATTCTGGTGAGTCACAAATCTGGACTACTTCTCACTGGGCAATCCAGTTCTTCTGGGCTCAGAATTGCCCGTTTGCTCAGTCTGTTGCACTCACCTGCACTGACACAAGTGACAGGACCAGGGAAATGGCAGGAGAGAATCAGGCCCAGCAGTTTGGGTTCATGCATGTTGGAGGTGAATAGCTGAACAGCACAGTGAACAATAAGATCCTCCACAACTGCGCCCATAAAATGACAACAAAACTTATCTTGCTATAGAAAATAGGTTTTCCCATTAGCCACCTTATTGCTGTATGCTGTAAACTAAAACCCTGCAATGTGCAAAATGATGGTGACATGAAGATAAAGCGATGCTCTGGTTAATGGTATCCAAAAATATTTATTTTGGCTCCCCAGCTGTGCACAACATGTATAATTGATGCATGCACATGCAGTTAGCATGCTCATTTGTGGCTGTAAAGCATGACAACAAAACAGCATCGTTTCTTTCTGATGGCCTGTGGCACACGACACAAACATACCTCGCCTGCTTCAAAAGCAGGAGGGGGGTGAATGGCATTACTTAGAAACTCAGCTAGCAGAGGTTGGGGGCAGAGCAATCACTACTGTATGCAATAAAGCTATGTGCATTGCTATTCTGGCTTGCTCCCCCATGTTTATTTAAAATTCATGAAACACAAAAATAAAAGAATCACAAGAGTAAAACATATTGCTATTAGGTCCCTCGTAGCTGGATGATATATTTCTTATCAGAGGCAGGCTGCTCCTAGACTGCTTCTGTCTTGTTGTGTTTGCTTTACGTGGGTGAATGAATTTGGGGCCTGCTAGACAATCGGAGTCTGTAAGAGGAGGGCCTGATTCTGCACTAGGGAAATCAACAGGTGTTTTGCCGTGGCCTTCACTGAGCAAAAGACTGCACCCTAACAGAGCATCAGCCACCGCAGAAGCAGCTGTTGTGCTCATCCCTGGCCCCACCTCCTCTGTACTGTGCTCTTTGACTCTGAAGCCTCCCCCGATACAGCCGCAGAGCCGTGCCAGTGCCCTTCATTCTCCGCCGGCCGCTCTCCTCGCTGTTCCTGTTTGCTTCCAACAGGCACCAAGGGGTTGGCTCTGCTGATGCTGAATTAGGCCCATCCTCCCGGGTGGCAAATGATTTCTTCCTCCAGCATTGGTGGGGTGGGTGGCATCAGAAGTTCTGGGCCAAAGGGCACTAGCACGAGTGTGCAGACTTGGATGGTGTTATTAAATCCCAGAAAAATGTTTGTATCCCTTTGTCTAGTGAATTGTAATCAGTGACTCACTGGTGGAAAATGTCTTTTTACTTTAATTTCTCTTATGAAAATTAAGGCAGAAGGTAGACCAGGGAGCAGCACCGTAGAGACCAACTAGACATGGAGACTAAACACCTCAGTGATTATGAAAATGTGGATCCAGTTTGAAATTGCTCCTCTTCTTCAGCCCTTGCCTTGCTCCCAGCCCAAGCTCTTGAGTCGAAGCCTTTTGGCGTTTTCCTCCCCTGGGTGTTCGCTGCCGTCTTTCACTATGGGCCAGCTCTCTACGGCTTCTTACAAAACCATTGCCGTTGGCATAAGAACATGACCTCTCCGCTGCTCACCCTGTCTGGAGCCTTCAATTCACTATCTTACTTCAAGTCTCCAAAGAAAATTTAGGGAAAGAAAAACAACACGAACCACAACTAAAACAGCAAGCTTCTGCGGCCCCCTTGCCCCTGCTTGAATAGGGATTTACTCTAGGGACTTACCCATCTGAGACACCAGCCTTTAATTTCCCTGTTTACGTGTGCTAATAAGACTTATATATATTTAAAATAAGAGATAAAAGCAACTAGCAGCACTACAAACCTTCCCAATACATGCTAAGGAACAGGATGCAGGAGGAATGTTAAAGCATCCTCTCTTATCTGGCTCATGCGTTCATGCCCCCTTTAGACACCACTTGGCCTGACAATAAGTGAAAATCAAGCCTAATGTGATTTATCAAAGATGTTGCATTTTTCTGTCTGGCTAATAATCCTTTGCCTACTGCATTATCTACATGATCCCATGTATCAGTAGCCCATAAACCCACCTCTGTTATCCAGTTACCATACAGCCGTACATAATCCTCCCTCCCTCAACAGAAGTCATGATTACAAACAATGTCTATAATAAGTGCTACAGATATGGACTGATGTGAGAAATAACAAACAAGCAATCCGCTGTGTGCCAGTCTATTCAATCTGCCTACTATAAGGAGGTTACAAGCATCCTACCGTTCATCCTATTTTTTTTTCCTGTTGGCAGCACTAAAAACAAATAATGCGAACCCGGTTGCTGCTCAAATGGCAAATCTGAATAAATAAAAGGAATGAATCCAGTAGGGAAAAGGCATTTGGCCCAGATTCTGCTTTGCAAAACCTATAAACAGCATCATTAAAACTGACGGAGAATAAAAGACCAGCCATCAGTAATAAGCCGAGGCTGCGTCCAGTAGCACTTGCTGTGGAGGCTGAGTCTCGGGCTGAGTTAGGTTTCTGGGCCCAGATCCCATTAAGCACATGCCTAGCCTCAAGCATGGGAGAAATGCCACGGCTGTCGGTGATAGCTCAACACCTCCCACACTTAGCTTCTGAGTCCACTTCTGAGTTACTCTCTTTTTTTTCAGACTTGCATGCACATCCACGTCTGTGGGCAGGAAGTCATACAACTCTTGTGGGTTTTAGTTACATTCATACCCAAACCTCAGCCAGGACTACTTTTTTTTTCTCCACCTCCCACCCATTTCAGTGCTAATCAAGTAATGTATTGGGAACGGGAACATTTTTTTAGTCAACAACCTTGCTGGACTGGGGCACGGAGACCCAGCTCAGAGTGGGGAAGCAGCAACCAAGGAAAACCTGAACACCTCGAAAGATCTTTTCTACCTCTGACCATCCTCCCTGACAATAAAGATGCTGGGGCTGGAACATAGCTGACAATATTATTGATGATGCGCAAGGCAGCATAGCATTCAGCTCACTCGTCCATAACGGGATGGGCTTTGCAAGGCTAACGCAACTGAGAAAGTGCATGTGTCAGGGAGGTCCGCATTCACATACAGCACGTATGTCGTCGATTCTCTCCAACTCTTTAAGTCACCTCCTCATCCCTAACTGTTGCACTTGGCTTCCCCTCCTTGTTTTGCGACTGCGGCATATGCAGCGAGGCACTGCAGGGTCAATAGGGAGGTGATTTAAATACGCTCACGCGGCCCTCTCCGAGCCAGACATCGGCATATCTGCTTTATGTGTTCAAGTTTTGAGGACCTCGATAAAATTTTAATTAAAAAACAATTGACCAGGCAGGAGCTGTAAATTCCAGCTTGCTGAAGTGAAAATTTAGGAATGGTCTCTGCTTGCAGAAGAACAGGATAATGATCGTCACCTACCCTCTTCCATCCCGACTCACAGGACCATTGCTCTGTCCAGCCGGCAGTATGGACACATGCATGTGGAACTGGATGGGTCAGCGGGGAGGTTTAGTCCATATTTGCCATTTATTATTTAGGGTGGCCAGAAAAGGGCGAATTTCCCCGTAAAAACAATTGTTCAAAATGCTTCCACAAGGAAATGGTGGTTCTTCCAAGTGGACCTCCCCACATTTTCTTACTGGCATGTAATGTTTCTAATAGCCGGATAGTAAAGTAAGAGTACGTGTGTGTGTGTGTGTGTGTGTGCGCATATGTGTGTGCATGCACGCATGCATGAGTGTGCAAATGGAGAAAGAAACACCATTTTCCATTAAGTAAAACACTTTAACTTACACATATTAAGACAAAGTCAGAAAATAGTAAAAAAAAAACTCGAGGAAAAATGCCACAATTTTGAAAGGAGAAACTTAAAAAAATATTCTAAAAAGCATTTCTTCTTATTTTTTAATTGTTTTCATTTCGGGGTGGGGGGGGAATTGAAGTGAGCAACAATTATTTTTCTGTTTTGATATCTTTTTTTTTTTTTTTGCACTTAAAAAAACAGTGCTTTTGAGCAGATCTCTGATTTTTCTATTTGCTTCTGGGGATGCCTGCCGCATGGTCTGTGCTTCTCTGGGGCCTTGCTGCCGTAGGCTGGGGCTACGCTAGTGGGATGCAGCGCTTCAGAGCAGGTTTCTCACCTGGCGTGGACGACTCCTCCCCTGCTGCTTCAGCTGGGTGCTGGCAGGGGGCTGGGGCTCCTGTGAGCAAAGGCAGGCATCGCCAGGGAGCTGGGATTTGGTGTGAAACCACCCCGTTCTCTCTGTGCTTTGGGGTTATAACCTGAAGACGGCGCAGCAGAACGGACCAGAGGTTGGGGAGGTGGCGTCCGTTAAGGGCCTTACATGAAGTCCCCAGAAGAAGTACATCGGTGTGGCTATCCTGAAGTTAATGTCATTTTACAGCAGCTGTGGGTTTGTCCTCCTGTCTCCTCCCCAGCTATAGACAGGAACACAGAAAGCCAGGTCTCAATAATCTTCCCTGCATCCTGAGTGAGAAATGGGAAGAGAGAGCTGATTAGTGATGAGATCATTTCCCAAACGGGCCTTTCAGTGCCGATCACCCTGACTGACGGGAGGACAGCTACGGGCGCCCTCGCTCAGGCCGACTCACTTGGTTGCACGAGGCTCGTCGCTGCACGCCAACCCCTGCATGCAGCGAGCTCTGCACGGCTTGGAGGGAAACCGAAAAGTCAGGCTGTACCCGTCTAGAAAAGGCTAAAATTACAACAGGCAACTCATCTGGAAAAACCTTGCCAACAAAAGGAACCCAGAGCTCCCGGACCAGAGGGGAACTGTTACAAAAGCCTGGCAAATACAAAGTGACTCTTGGCACCCTTGAGAACGAGTCTGCTGCTGCAGGGTCTCACTGGGCTCTCGGCCCTGAACACGACGAGCAGAAGAGGGTCTGAGGAAGGGCACTTTGTGAATCGGGACAACCTCAGACTCTGGGCCGTTTAACTTACATCTCCCCATCAACTTAGACCTGTGCATCTCGACTTTCAGATCTGATTAAACATAGGGTATCCTTTTCAGAAGTACCCAAGTGATTTAGGAACTTATATCCCGTTTTCCCCCAGAAGCGTCTAATTTCATTGGCTGTTTCTCAAATGTTTGAGCTCTAAGCGTATGCTTGACTGTTAGGACTTGCTTCAACCTGGTAGGATTTCTGCCAAACTGACATCTGAGGCCCCTTTGCAGACCAAACTACCGTAAGGAGTCAAAGGAGGAGAAGGACATGGATGTATTGGGCCATCACGGGCTGACCAACAACTTTCACTGGAATGAGGCCATGGGAAAAGCAGAGACAATCCTGAGGTGCATCGGGAGACGTGTCCAGCAGAGAGAGGGCAACATAATGCCATGGGCCAGGGCACAGATGCAACTTCCTCTGGAGTACCACTTACAATGGCAGTTACCTACGTTCAGGAAAAAGACTACTAGGATGAGCAGGGGAACAGAGAACTGGAGACTGAAAGAGCCTGGCTTGCTCAGCCTAGCAAAGCTGCTATGAATACATCATGAGTAAACACCTGGGGAACAGAAGAGCTATCGAGCTAAAGGAAAACATTGGCACAAGAACACATGGGCATAAAGTGGCCGTGAATAAATTTAAGCTGCAAAGTTGAAGTCTGTGCCCCAGCTTTGACGCAGACTCGAGGTGGGCTGAACAAGCAGGTGTAAGCGTATGTCTGTTTGTAGCTCACCTCTTCCGAGCAACACAAAAGTGGTGACTGACTGGATGGGTTCAGAGTGATGGCAGGGGAATAGGACGAGCCATGAGGACAGCTGCTAAGGTATCTCGGGAAAGGAAGGGTGGTAGAAATGATACTGGCAACATGCTTTGTAAAGGCCCATCCCAATCCAGCAGGATGCAAGAGTTACTGCCCCAAACATCCAAACGCCTGGGTGTTTATCTGCACCCCCAACTCCAGATGTTCGGTCTACTTGAGTAAAAGAGAAGCAGAAAACATCTGGGGGGTTCCTGTGGAGCCCCCGTATGCACAGTCCCCAGCTAAGCCTCCTCCTTTGCTGTGTGCAGGGCAATTTGATATCTTGCGAGTTTGATTATGTCCGAGAAAAGTGCTGAGGTTTCCAATATGCGAATAATACCAGAGGCCACGGAGGGATCAGGCGGCCCTGCAGGCTGTTTTACCGACAGCAGCTGCTTTTTTACAAATAACAGTAAAGAAACCCCAAACAACTTGAGAAAAAGGTAACTACACTGAGTTGCCTCCTCCCCACCCTGATCTCTCACCGGCGTATGAAGAATACGAAGGTTTCGTATCTTCCGTTTCATGTCCTTGTCAATGCTGGGTACCTCGACATCATTATTTATCACACTATGCAACAATGCTTTGAAACTAAGAGGTTATTTTTGCACCAGAGGCTCTCAAGAATTACATTTAGTCTGAACTCTAAGGCTGTTTTCTATTTACTGACTATTTTTTGAATGATATAAACAGTGACTAGGGGTTGATTTTCTTAGCAGCACTTTCGAACGTGTATCTGGCATGTCGGAAATACAGAAAATGTCTGCCGTGTTGCCATTCGGGCCTTTGATGTACAGCAGCAGGTCATACCCCCCCGCAGCAAGCTCGTCTGAATGGGTACGTGTCCCCTCAAGCAGGGTCTCTGTCAAGTGCAGCTTAAGTCCCACTCCAGCCCAGTGTTGAAAACTGAAATGGGACTTCAGTGATGGCATGGCTTTGCCCTGTGTTTTTGCATGGAGATAAATTTTTCCCTGTCCCAGCGAACATTTTCAAGAGAGCTGCCTGTAGCACCCTGCCTTGCTCTTTGAGGGGCCTGGTTCTGAAACACGATTATAGGTGTGGACACACACACATCCGAGCCACTGTGTGTTACGGAAGCACTGTCACCGGAGAAGCATCTTGTGAGGATCCTGGCTCTATCTTTGAAGCACAGAGGATGGATCACCTTGTGGGAAATCCCCAGGCAGCGAGTCAGGAGATCTGAATTGTATTCATGAGCTGGAGAAAGCACCTTATGGTATGGGTGAGATTTATGGGAGTCAATCTGCCTCGCTGGCCCAGAAGAAGATTAAATGGTACCTTGATCACAGTATTTAATGGTGCCTTCAAGGGAAAGAAAATAGCAGGTACAACAGACTGTTAACAGGGAAATACATAACAAGAACCAATAGCTGGAAACTAAAGCCAGACAAATTCATGATGTCCCCCAACACACATACACACACACCAAGCTGTATTTTTAAACAGGGAAACTCATCACTCAAGTGAGCAGAATTAGTAAGAGGTGTGGTGAATTCTCCATCTGTTGAAGTCTGCAAGCTCGGGCTCGATGCTTTCCTAGAAGAGCTTTCTCCGTGAAACACAAGCTTCTGGGATCAGTACGGGAGCAACTGGGTAACACTCTCCAGCCTCTCTTACGCAGGACACGTGCTGAGCCCACAGTTTCTCAGACTGATCGACACTGTGTCCTTGTCCTCCCCTGTCACTCAAGAGCAATTGGTTGCATCTTGTTTTGTTCTTAGACCATCAACCGCAGGAAGGCTGATTTAGACTAGACATAAGAAAGCAGTTCTTTACAGGGCATGTATCCAGGGTCTGGAAGAAACTGCCCGCCGAGGTGGTGCAAGCACCTGCTCTGGACTCCTTCAGGAAACAGGTGGGTGTATTTCTTGCTGGGGCCACTTGATCCCAGCTGACTTCCCACCTACGGAGCTGGGAGCTGGACCCGATGATCTCATGAGGTCCCTCCCAGCCCCTAACGTCCATGAAATCTTTGGGCAGGGACCACATTTGTGCCGTGTACTTATGTGGCACCTTGTACAATGGAGGCCTGGGGTCCCTAGGTGCTATAATAATAAACTCCCCCTTTGGTGCTCAACATCAACCTTATAAGCATCCTCCTCTGTGCAGTTTCCTCAAGTATCTGCATTTTAGGCACTGAAATGGCTCAAAAAATTTGGCTCCAAAGTGACTTGCCCCAGGCCATACAAGAAGTTTTTGGTAGCAGGAAAATAAACAGCAGTGCCCCAAGTCCCAGTTAAGGGAAGGTTTGTACTGAGGTTGCACAGCCGCCGAAGCGCTGGATTGCATTGCTATCGTTACCTGAAAAACACCAGTATTAACGTATTTGGACAAACACAATTTTCTTTAGAGGTAACGAGGGGCGTTTTGCTCTGTGCTTCTCGAGGAACAAGAGACCTGACAGTGGCATGTGCATGCCTGCTTCGTTTACCAGTCACATGGACCCCAGTCCAAAGCACTTAAGCTCAGGCACTTGAGTAGTCCCATTGAAGTCAAGTTCAAGTTACAGAGGGCTTAAGTGCTTTGATGGATCAACGCCATGTACTGAAGATGACCCAGCAAAACAGCGGCATTTACAGCAGACCGTGTGTTATTTTGCACAAGTTTACACAACAGGATAGTATACAGATTTTCAAGGATACATTTATGGTTATAAGCACCTCCCTGGCATCATTAAGCAACAAATTTGCTCAGAAATTTTTGCATTGTATCTCAGTGAAGATGAAATACGGTCACTTGTGAGGGAGAAAACAACAATAAAAGGAGAGCAAATGTTCCCTGAGTGCTTCCTAAAACAAGAAAATCTGATATGCTGCCTGTGTACTGATGCAATTATGAGGCTCCTTGCTCTGAGCTGTAACAGATGGAATTGCCACCTCCCCCCCACCCCTTTCTTTGGTGATAAGGTGAATGGTTTCCCCAAGGGAAGAGTAGAGAGAGCTGCTGACTTGGCAAGGCTTGTGCCAAGCATCTGGCTGCTGATTGAATTAGGGGTATTGATAGGCACAGTCTGGGAGGGAGATGCACTGAGCAATTCTGCCTCTGATCTTTCCCCAGGAAGGATTGATACAGGTCATGGATGCATAGAGGAAGGCATTTGAAGTGGAAAAACAACCGAGTTGGGCTGATAGGTAGCTAAGCACTGGTGGAAAATTACCTTTTATTTATTAAAAGCATTGCTTCTTTCCATGGCACTGCAGCTTCTGCATTCAGCTCCACTGTTTGCTTCCTGGGACAACTTACAGCCTCATAAGAGAGACTTGTGCCAGGCAATCTGGGGAGAAAAAGACTAAAGACGATGTTGGTTTTACACTTCTGTCGTCTCATATATGAACATCTTAAACCCCTATGCAAACTTCCACCAATTAAATATCAACACAACCATTACCCAAAGAGTGGCTACTGTTAACCCCATTTTACATGGGTGGAAATAGAAGTATCCTAGGAAAACGATCTGGTTTCCATAATGCCATGCTGAAAGTTTGAACACCCTTTTTGCCGGGCTATTTGTCCATCTGTGTTTGCAAGATCTGTTCCTACAATTATGTGGGAAATCCATGCATTTGCATGAGCTAATGGGCTTTCTAGATACCTACAGATAAGTACTCTACTAGACTGAGCAGTCCATTGTGTTTCTATGGTGATTCCCATCTAACATATCAAAGCACTCTGCAAACAAATTAACAGAGCTCCACGTTAACACGTCAGACGAGGGACCTTGATCCTGCATCCTTACAACTTGGGGAAATGAAGCACAATGTGGTTAAGTGACTAGCTCTAGGTTAGTTGTAGAGGCAGAATTAAAACTCAGTAGTTGTCACTCTCAGTCCTCTGACCTGCAATTTAAATAGGGAAGCTTGTGCAGCTCCCTATAGACTCCGCCACATTTGCTATCTGGCTGTCACCCAGTTCATCTTTAGTGTCAGTGTGCAAGGGAAGCTCTCCTTCCAGAAATGTTCTGCATTGACCAGTAACCTTAATGCACAGAACAAGTGCACTCAAACATCCGTCCTCAGCTAACAAACTCAGCATGTGAATGGGAAGCATGATGCAGAAGAGAGGTAGAGCATGCAAGGCTGAACTGAAGGTCAGCATCATCTCTGGGTAGTGACCACCTAGACATCCACTTGCCCAACCAAAGAGGAGAAGGTGTGTTAGACAGGGCTGGCTTCAGTGCTCTGGAGGAGCCTGTGGAGTAGAAGAGCTTTTCACTCATCATGACCACCGGAGAAACATTATCTCTTGCACTTATTTTAGTGCATGTGGTGGAGTCAGGAGGGGATTTCAAGTGCTTCGCCTACAGGAGCAAGGGAAAAGTTTTATTTCCCTGGATTGCAGAGGGCTGTATGTCTGAGTAATACAGCACCAAATCTGAGTTCAGATTCAAATGAGCAACAAAAAGAGGCAACTTTAATGAAATGTGCTGCCTCTATAGCAGTTAAAGTCAATGACAACTGCCTTCCCATTTCCCAGGAGATTAAAGTCTTCTCTGCTAAAACTGTAATTCCCCACAAATGTTTTCCACACCTCTTCCTTTAAGGACTAACATTCACTCTGCTCTATTGAAACACCCTTGATAATAGAGATTTTTGTAGACGGCACTGTGGAGGCAAAGACAGATGGTAAACCAATGCACTCAAGATAGTTAAAGCAGGCCCATCTGTGTTATACACAAAGCTTGTCTCAACCATTCATGGCCATGAAATAAACTACCCAGATCTACTGTTTTCACTTTTCTCGCTCTTCTGTATATGTCTTTACGGAGACCCGTTTGTGCCTGAGGCGTATGCAGGATGTTTTCCAGCGAGACCCCCTTAACTCCTTTCCCCAGGCCCCCCTAGGAGGAGACTCCTTGGGAAACTGGTTGCATGAAACATCGACTCCGCTGACTTTGGTGGGCGTCTTGCCACAAACTGCTTCAATGGGGCCAGGCCTTCAGCCCATCTCTTTTGAGCTGGGCTAATAGAAAAGTTTTTGAAAAAACATATTGTGAATTTTCATCAACGTTTTGACGGTCCAGATCATTTCACCTCCCCTGTGAACTACAGCAAAACACATTTTTGACTTTTTTGAATCACAGTTTTAATAATGTTTCACTTCTTGGGAAATTCTTCAAGGAGCTGGGCAGTTCACTTTTGGAAGGCAAAGAAAATACATTGTACTGAATGTGCCATAGAGAATAATTCCCTGCTTTTTGCTGAACAAGTAAGGCATGCTAAACCCATGCTCCACACTGCGACATTATTTTCCTTCCCCTTTCTAGGCTTCAAGTAGTTTCTTCCCTTTTATTTTCATTACTTACTGAACTTCTTGGCTCCACCTTGGCTGGACTGTGGCAATACTATTGTCCTGAGACTTTGGGCCCTGACCTGAAGCAGGATCGTCATGAGATAGGAAGGAAAGGTGGAGGAGTAGCACTCTTCATCAAGGAGGAATATACTTCCTCGTTAATCAGCAAGGGGGTAGAGGGGGGGCACTCTGAGGTGCTCTGGGTTAGAGTACAAGGCAGTCCAGGGGAGAGAGACTTAACGGTGGGAGTCTACTATAGACCTCCCAACCAGGGAGAAGAGCTCGACCAGGAATTCTTAGGTCAGCTCACAGAGGCCGT
>NW_017728935.1:7895214-7927200 GCF_001723895.1 Crocodylus porosus | reverse complement strand
GCCGGGGTCATCTGACCCCGGTGCTCTTTCCTGCCAAGGCAGGGGGTCGGACTAGATGATCTACCTAGGTCCCTTCCGACTCTAGCTACTATGATACTATGATACTATGAGATGTAATGTTTCCATAAGAGTTTCATCGCAGTTGTGCAGACCCTTTGGTAGTCCCAATAAACATCAGCACGTCGGAGGACGTGTCCAGATTGGACCACCCAAACTTTGGAGACTTGCCTAGCAGGTACAGCCAAGGGGCCATTTCCAGAAGCAGCTCACAGAACGAAAATAGCCTTTTCTTCTCATAGTCCCTCCTGGCGACTGGAATCAGAGCATGGAACCAGGATCCCTTGCATTATGAAGCTCGCTATGACATGACAGCAATGCCTGTAGGGGCATCTCATTTTGTTTGTGATGTAGTCACAGGTCCCATGGCAAGAGCTCCAGATCCAGACGGGGGGAGAAAAGAAGACTCTTCTACTTACCTTTACCAAGAAATTGTTCATGGTTTCAAATGTCAGAGGGTTTTGCCCTCCATTCTTTTTCCAATCATAACACAACAAAGCCATTTGGATTTCTGAAATGTCACTGTGTCTATCCAGAGACCCAGCTCAGACAAGGTAATTATCCCTTCCTGTCACCCTTTACTATACCGACTTGTAAAAGAAGTATTTTTACTGAGTCTGCAAACCGGTGTTTTAGAAAAAACTCCTGACTTCCAGTTCCTGTAGCAAAGCAGACCGTCCCTCCTAAACACTTCCGTGATGCCATGCTCCAGTGTTGCTGGGGCATGCCAAGCTTTGTCTTGATTTTCTTCCAACAGATTTTGGATAATATGGTGAACTCTGACTTGGAGACCAATCGAGTCAGTGGGAGCCTATTTGGTGACTCCCCTTGGGTTTTGGATGTGAGGTGACCAAAGGAGGATCTTGTCTTGGAAAGATCCAGGTCTGTGAAGCAGGGCTTTATGTTCACAGACCATTATTCAATACCCAGATGCACGGCTAGGACTGTGGCAGGGCTTTGAGGGATGTAGACACCTCAATCTCACTAGGTTTAGATTCCCAAGTGAGTAGCTGCATGATCTTAGGCTCCTTTTCAAAAGCCCAGTCTGTGACAAGGAGTTTAAGTCATGTCAATTATGGTGGTGGTTTTTGCAGCATGGATCCTTGGAAATAAATTGAAACCATCTACTCATTTCAGGTATCCACATTGTAGCCATATTGATCTGGAGGCGAAAGGAATCAAAACTCATGGTGGAGTTTATTACACCAACTAGATTTTTGCAAAAAAGGAAAATTATTTAATTGCAAGCTTTCTGCATAGGCACTGTCTTTTCTCTTATGCCTGAAGAAGGATGCTTGTGCCCAAAAGCTTGCAATTAAAGAAATATTTTGTAAAAAAACTAGGTAGTCTAAAAAAAGATATCACCTCTACTCATTTCACACACTTAAAAGGCATTTGGCTGTAATGCTTTACAAATCCAAAGAGCCTGGGCTCAGTTTGCTTCAGCAGTAGGAACAAAGAGATTTCCCAGCACCAAAAGACAAGAGGAACAATGCAATAAGGTACCAGGAACCTGCTTGAGGTTACAGACTAGAGCGATGAGTTGATTTTTTTTAAAGGGTAAGAGCAGGGACCACTGTAAAACAAGAAACACTCATGACAAGCAACTATTCCAACTCCGGGTAGACCCTCAGAGTATGTGGCTCAGTTGGACTGAGGTCTCCTACCTTGTATGACTGATCTGACTACAATGGCAGGTAGGTCATGTTACCCATCTATTTGTTCTTGGGTGGGATCACTTAATGACCGTTCCTGCTGAGCCCTGTGGTTTATTATTTCTTAATCATAAACATTGGGACTGGGTTTTTTTGCTGCAAAAGCGCTTTTGAAAGTGGAGAGATCTTATCTTTCATTTTCTATAGACCAGTCCTGCAGCATCTTGAAGTATTTATAGTTTTAATACATAACCATAAATGCCCCCTAAACAAGGGATATTGCACCTTTAGATTACTATTATTGCTTTATTGCTCATCACAGCCATAAATTAACAGCTTCCCCTGGCAATACTGAAAGAGTGTAGAATTACGTTACAATGTGCGTACACAAGAACCTATTAAAGTACTGCTATTCTTAAAAGTCTTTATAGTTTTCCAGTGTATACCTATAAGTGTTTCAATTAAAGAGCTACATGCTCACCCAAGTAATTGCCCTTCCATTCGAGATAGGGTTTGGCAGGAGAAAAAGAGAAGCAAGACTAAAAGGTGGAAAATTGGAATATAAAACACTGAAAATGAAACTGCTATAAAAAGAAAACCGTGGGTTTAAATTATGCTTATTAGAGCCATTTACATGGTTTTAACTCCTACACTCTGGCTACTGTGAGAGACATTGTTTGCTCCTCTGGTCAAACTGCCTTGGATCAAGCGTCCCGAACTCTTCAACTTCAGTTGTCTTGCTATTACTTGGTAGCAAGCATCAACTGAAGGGCTTCCTAGAGACAGCTGCTGCTTCAGCTCATGCTGCAATGGTTGCTCACCCCATCAATGTGACAAGCTGCACAGCCAGGCATGGGCTTTGGATAAGGATGGCCAATTTATTCAAACAGTAGTCAGTGGGCATGTCTACAAGTGCATTTACTGCGCAGTAAATTATTGCGCAGTAAGCGGATTTAGGCTGGTGTCTACACATGCAGGGATTAAGGCACAGTAGTGATGGATTTGGATTGACTTGGGAGTAAAGTTAGTCCCAAATCAGTCCCCACACAGTGTTGCTGCGCAGTAATGCGTCGACGCGTGTGTTACTGCACAGTAACTAATTGGGCATAAATTTGCTACCTGCATGATGCAGGTAGCAAGTTTACACCTGAGTCAGCACAAGTTACCATAGTTACTGCACAGTACAGGTGTGCATGTGTAGAAGCATACCTATACTGTACAGTAATGTTTGGCTACTGTGCAGGAAATGTGCATGTGTAGATACACCCAGTATGTCTTGGCACTAATACACTTTGGTTTAAACTTAACATTTTAAATGAAGAAGGCCGTGGACTTTCAGAATTGAGGGCGGGGGCTGCGCTGGCCAGGAAGCATAGCAAGGAACATCGGAAGAGTGTGCAAATTGTCCTGCGACGCTTGCTGCTTTGATGTTTGCTATTCTGAATTCTCTGCTTACAGCAACCCCATGGAAGGAAATAGTTATTTATGATATTGTGGTATTGCCTAGGAGCCCTGGTCTTGGGCCTGTTGTGCTCAGCACGGTATGAGCACAGAACAAATTGGAAAATCAAGACAGGCCCTACTTCAAAGAGCAGAAGAGCTTTTCATTGAATTGGCACCAGTTTGAGGGAGTTTGCAAAAAAGCTAGACCAGAAGGGGATTCTGGTTCTGTTCAGAGCTGTGCTTTGATGGCACTTTGTATTCCTGGGTTCTGCACCCAGCTTGAAGACAGCACCGCACCATAGCTGGAGGCTTGGGAAAACTGGGCTCTGGCAATCTTTGAGATGTGCTGTCCTGCTTCCATCTGAGCTAGAGAAGTCTCTTGCATTGCATTTCAAGAAACACAGAGGGGGGTACACTGATGAAATTGAGCCTGGAAGGTCACGGAGAGGGAATTAACATGGAAACGAACCATATCATTTTTCCAGAGACGCTCTCTGGCTTGTGACTGCTCTTTAAAATGCCTCAGGTCCTGTGGCAAACATTAGTTTATTGCTAGCTTAGGAAGAAAGAACCATTTCTATGATAAAAGACTGCAGGGGCAAGTGCCATCGTGGATGTAATTTGACTTCTTACATCCCATGAAGGTTTTCTGGAATCAGTTATAGTCTCTGCAGCATTTCCTTTGCACACTTCCTCAAGAATTAAGTACAGTGGGGGGGGGAAGAAATGGGTAACACTCGATAAGCAGCAGACATTAATTAATGCTACATTACAATGGAATTCAGCTGAAATAATGTATGGTGGCCACATGAATAGTAAAAGGAAATTCATCACGGTTAATGTTATTACACTGAATGTCAAAGGAAGCAGTGATGATTTGCCACTTACTGTATAATGTAATGTAATCTAAATGTAATTTTGGTTGGATAGTATGGAACATCCATATTGTGCAGAAACAGAGAGGGAAACCTACCCAGGAGTGATCTACAATACCCTTAACTTAGTAGCAAGCCCAGTGGGTAGGTTAGCCACAATGTGACCCATAAAAATAGCTTAAGGCAAGGCAGATGCCTCCATCATCGGGCGTGCTTGCAGACATCCGCACAGTGGGATGCAGGAATCTGGCACTGACTTTGTGCATGACCTTGTCAAAGTCACTTCACCTTTCTGAGGATTTGTTCCCCTCACATCGTTTGTCCATCTTATCCGGTCTCATCATCAACTCTTTCAGGCCCCACAAAGTCCATGGAGCGTTCATCGATTTTGCTGGGCTGGACAGTTCTGGAGCGTCTCGGAAAAAATCCAGCGTCTAAATGTGGCAAAAGATGTAGGTACCTCAGGAGATGGTGTGGACGAAACAGCCTCTGGGGAGGTGAAGTCCTTTCTCAGTGCACACACGGCATGCTAGGCTGACAGCTAAGTGGATGCTGTGATGTCTCCCTCCCACTCACATCTTTAACCTCTTTAACTCTTTCATTATAGTTATCGAGTGCTCAGGGCACATCCCCTGTTTTTATTTACAGAGGTCACACCTTGCTCTTTGCTTTGCCAACTCATAGCACAACCCTTGATAAATAGAGCTCCTGTAACATAGGCAAGTTCGAGTGTCCCCATGGGAAAGAATAGTAAATGCGGCGAAGCCGCTTGCCTGCAGTCGCACACAAAGTCCCAAGAGTCCTGAGACTTCTATTAATTTTCTCTCACCGCAAGAATAAACTTCTTCCCAACAAAAACAGCATCTCCAGCTGATTCTTCTCCATACTTTAACAAACAGATGCTGTGCTTTTTAGGAGTGTAATATTTGTTATGGGTGTTTAAAGCCGTTTAAAGCAAAACCCCCCCCCCAAACCTCCAGCTATTTTAAATGTTAAGTGTGCCTATAGAACACACCAATCAGCAAAACCACGTATTCATAACCCCCCTCTCCTGTCTGTACAGCATTGTGCATGATTTATATGATCATTTCACCAATCAGTTAAGTGTTTGGTTGCAGTAAAAAAAAAAAGAAAAGAAAAACCTTCTGTAATAAAAGTCTGTTCAAAGGGCTTCCCTAAGACCATATTAATTTCTCCTTCTGCATAACATTACATCTTCTAGTGTGAAAAATACAATTCTGGAGAGGCATTTGTGTATATTATTCTAAACCATTGGAAGGTATCATTATATGTTCGCTTTGGAAATACAACTTATAAAGAGATATTTTTAAAAGTCTATAAATCAGTATTCATAGCAGCACTATAGATGCAAATTCTTAAAAAGAAGTAGTTTATAACACTTGCAATTTATTTCAACCGAGTCCCATACATCTGTTTTAATGATGCTTTGTCGTTGAGATAAGAGAGTTCACTCTTTCATTAACTTTAGCTTACATTTATGAAGGGAAATACACTTATGTATCTCTTAAAGCATTTTAAATAATTATTATTTACTTGTGCTGCAGACTTACAGTATGCTAGGCACTGTGTATGCATGCCATAAGGGCTTACAGTCTAAACAGTAATAAACTACATGGGAGAAAGGAAACACAGCCTCTTTTCATTTTTGCTTGGGTCTTCCCCCAGTGCTTTTCATGTTCATGGTAGGAAACCTCCCCTCGCTTCAGCCAGACTACTCCCCGGCCTCACTAGTGAGACCGTGATTAACAGAAGGGGGAGTGGTGGGCCCTCGACTCATAACTCCCTGTGAAATATCTGATAGCTGAATTATACACAACAGTGGCTTGATAAAAAGATACAGCGCCTGATTTTCCATTGCCTTAAATTCACGCCGGCATAAGGTAGCGATGGCATGCTGTTACCAGTGAGCGAGTGATGAATTCCAGTTTGGTGGCATTTTACATCCACTTGGCACCAGGATCAAACCAGAAGGGAGAGTTATTCCCAGGTTGCCAAGATAAACCAGGTAGTATGTAGTCTGTCTAAGCATTTCTAATCTGCCTGTTTAATTGTATGAAAGGGGTGATTGATTCACCGGGTAAAGTCTAGCTGTATGCTTACCACATTTGGATCCAAGGCATTTACACAATTTATCATTTTAAATGTTTTCATTCCAGAAGAGGGTCCTGGTTGCAAACAGCAAGCCTACATTTTGTGGTTGTACAGTTTCTGGATGCACACTAGCAGCACAGAGCTTCTACCCTTAACCTTTACAATGAACTTACACTCTATTAGATACTCAAGTGGGGATGACTAAGTTTGCACACATAGGTTGATAATTGCATGGACAATGTTCTGTTTGATATTACTCAGTGTTTATGCATATTTTATGTTAGGGACAAATGACCTAGTGTGGTTAACTGTAAGAAGCAACCCAAACCTTAGCATGAACAATGCAGCAAAGCTTTATCAGAAGTGCTTAGCTAGCTTTTTACCAGTCATTATTGATTGCTGAGACCCTTCAGTTACCCAGCCCTAGAGAGGACTGAGAGAAGAAATAGGGAAGGACAGCAAGAAAGGCTGGCTTGGGTTATTCCACAGACCTCTCAAGAAAGAGCTCATTCCAGGATGCAATTTCCAGGTCATGTCGTTCTAATAATCTGATTATTTATCCAAACTGTACATAACAGATTGCATTCATCCACTGTGACTCCTCACAAGCATGCATTATTTTGCTTATGGGATTTACTTGGAACAGCCCCACAGAAGTATGCACTCAACAGCTTAAAATAACCTGCATACTAGAGATTGCTCACATAGGCTTTGCATCTGTTAAAATAGCATGGCACATTTGAGATGGACTGAAAGCATCTCCCATGCACACCCAAACCCACTGTGAGTCACACAGAAGAATTACACCAATGTGAAGCTAGGACAAGTCAGATCAGGTCCTAAAGCTCGAGCTCTTGCTTTTCCGTGTGCAGTGCCATGCTGGGAACATGAATCAGTTCTGTTCCTGATAGCTTCTGGGCTGGGAGTTTACATGTGTAGGCTATTTGCTGTCTCAGCTGCTTTCTGAATCCCACTGAGTGCTGGTAGCATGATATATTCTGTAGGTAAATTATGGACACATGAAATCCATTCCCATGCAAATGATCTCAAACATCCACAAATTACATTTAAGATCTTCTTTAAGGGGGAAAGCAGCGCCCTTGACTACAGCATATCTACATGTGTAAGTAACTCTGTCTTATCAATAAAACTCTGATAGGAATGTGGCTCGCTGCAATAAACATTGATTTTGCTATATAAACAGACCAGAATAAGAGAAAGCTGCTGTATTACTAAATCATATTTAAATTAGCTGAGGTGGACTATCTTGGAGAGAATATTGCTGTATAAAATATGATGGTTAATTTACCAATTAAGGTAACTAGATTCTCAAATGTTAATGGCACAAGGACTACTTTCTAATGCGTTTCCTCCAGGCACAGGACTGCATTTGTGACATAATTATACTCTATTTACAATACACACCTCTCCCATCTAAAAACAGAGAACGTACTAAGCGGCAAGTCCTGCATTTTCTCTATTTAGCAAAACCTTATTGTCATAAACTCAAGGGCCAGGAGGGGATACTCTGACCATCTAGTGTGACTGGAATGGTAAAGGACAGAAAATTTAATCTTGTGAATTCTTGCCAATAGCCCAGGAACTTGAGATTGAACTGGAGCATATCATGCCTTCCTTGTTCACATTCAAATGATGAACCATCTGCTGCAACCTCTAGACATCTAAGGGAGTTGTATTGAAAAAAAGAATATGTAGAGACTTGCAGAAAATAATTAAAAGGAGGGTGATGGCAGGAGTTCCTGAGCACAGGAGGTTTTGGAGACAAATTCTTCAAGGGGTTGAGTATCCTTTTGGGAAGGAACGGTCCATTGACCTACTTTTCTTAGGAAGGTTTTTAAGACAGAGCAAAGAGACGAATGGGCTTTTGGGGCTAGGGCATGTGCCTGGGAAGTAGGAGACTCCTGCCTGATGGGGAGTGAAGTGGAAAGAAGAGGGTCCCCTTTAGATCAGGCACATGAAGGACTTGGAGCCATGTTCCAACCCTGCCACCAGGTGTTTCTTTGCTCTCCCGTGTGAGCAAAACCGGATTGCCATGTGCTTTTTCTATGCCTGGGGCAAATAAAGCTATGTTTCGATGCCTAGAGAATGGAGAAAAACTGAAAGGGTATATTTCTCACTCTCACTTGAGTTTGCATCATCACTGCAACTAAAATGTCCACATTCACTGTCTACTTTACAGGGATTTTGCTTTCCTACTCCTTGTCCTGTTCAGGGACATTCGGTATCCCTGTATCTAAGCATGAATTTAGAACTGGTTCCTCCCTTGAACTTTATGGGTACAAACGCTTTGGTTTTACATCTGCACAATCTTCCTGTCCCCACCCCTCACCAGCATCAGCAGCATCCGGCTCTGCCTGGATTCTGATACCCTCAGGCTTGTTTTCATCACTTCTCACCTTCAGGCGACTGCATCTTCCCAAGGGTGGATAAGGCTGTCCCATCTTAGTTCCCAGGTTCTCATGGTCCAAAATACCCTCGTTTTATGCCTTTCCACCACAAGTCCCTACAACATCCATAGAATCATAGAAGCTGAGGGTGGGAAGGGACCTCAGTCCAAGCCCCTGCTCCAAGCAGGACCAGCCCCAGCTAAATCCATTGTTGCAGTTTCCACGTATGACCATCGTGGAGTGGCGCTACCTCTGGGAATTACTCCTGTTCATAGAGGTGACAGTCGTAAGAGACCGCTAGCGATTGCTTAGTCTGAGCTGTGCTGGAACACGGGCCGTAAAACTGCAGCCACTAACTCCTGCAGAAGAGGGAATCGTTCTTCCCGAATGCGTAAGTGAACACTTCCACTGACATCTTGTTCCCGATACGGCGACCTTCCTGGGTGCACTGCCTCTTCTGTCGTCTGCACAGAACAGCATCAAGAAACAGAGGAAGCCACGCCATCCTTGATGTCTGGCTCTCCATATTCAGTGACATCTTTAATTTGCCAGTTGATCAGGTCCGACGCCGTCTAGTGTTTAGCAATATTTACTAGCATCTGTGCTCCACGGCAGCCTGCCTCTGCCAGGTGCCCACAATGCAAATGAAGACTTGTTATTCCCCCACATCATTTAATTATTCCTAATCTTTTTCCCCCCTCCATTATACAATCTACAAAGGGAAAGGGGAACTCAGTGTTCATTAAAAAAAGAAGAGAGTGAGAGAGAAAGCCAGAGCGCCTCTTTTCTTTCCTTTGAAGGAGCTAACAAGAGCTGGGGTGACATGTATGGAATAATTAAAGGCAACATTGATGAGTCCGGCAGTCACGATTTTTCTTTTCGATTCAAGAACCCTTTTAAATTTGTGTCATCTCCGGTCACCAGCTTTACAGCAGTGACAAGTAATTTTTACAGAAACACTATTAGGGGTTGTAAACTTTAATGATTTTTTTTTCCCTTTCTGGGTCCTTGTTGTTCTATATTTGTAATTAAACAGCACTATGTATCTTTAAAAAGGAGAGAGAAAAAATTTAATATTACTATAAAAATCATCACTGCACTCACCAAACACAAACTTTAACAGCCTGCAACCACAGAACCAGCTAGGGCCAACAATACAAGAGGAGTCATTATTGTAACTAAATTAGACCGTTTGTTTTCTTTCCCTCAAATCGAATTGTGTAGGAGCTGCTTTATTGCAAAACAGACATTAAAATTCCAGCAAGACCTCAGAGAGAAAGTAATTTCTATTTTATCAACGCTGTAAAGCTGTCTTTATGTTCTGAAGCAGGAAATATTGCTGAGATATTTATAGCTTCGGCACCAAAGCCAGTCTGAATAGAAATGTTACTGCGGTCGGCAAAGCTGTCACACTGCTCAGTGGAGCAGGGAATTTTAGTGAATTTGTGAATTACTGTTTCAGTCTTGACAAGTCTTTCAGGGAGGCTGGTGTGTGTCTGGACTCGCATCACTTTAAGTGGAGATTTAAACGGTATCTTAGAGCTAATCAGCTGCGTTGGCCAAGCCTCTCTAACCAACGCCAAGGTTTCCAACCTCTGCCATGTTGAGTTTTCGAAAGCTCAGCACTCGGTCCCTTCTTTCTTCCTCCTGTCTCCCCCTCATGCAGCTGAGATTGCCCCGCAACTGTATTTCAAGATGCTTTCATTTTTTCTTCATGTTTGAAACCCATGCATTATGAGTGGCCCTTATACATGTATTAGATAACAGACTATTTCCACGATCTCTTTTCACAAGGAAGCGATTCAAGCGCATTGCAAAGCTTGCCTTCGCACAGGTTCCCATCGCTGGCGAAACAAGAAGTCTTATCTTTTGGTGGCCAACACAACAGAAGCGCCCCAGGGATTTAGGTGAAGGCTGCTTCTGCTAGTGCTACACGCGCGTGTGATGTCTCCCCGTTATAGCTGTTCAGTGGCCCGGAGACAGAGTTGTACGAGTCCCGCTGGTTTCGGAGGGCTCTCTCCTTCAATGAGCTCTGTGCTGTAGGACAGACACGTCCCAGCGGGGCAGGGCTTGTTACCGTTATTGAACATGATGAGCAATGTTGGCATTTCTGTCTCTCGCACCGTATGTTTCTTGTGCTGCAGATGCTGCCATCCCACGCAAACATGCACAAAACCAGCTGGAAGTATTTGTAAAGGGTTGTCGTTCCTCAGGGGGAAGCCTTTGTCAGCATATCTAGAGGGCAGGAAATCAGGCAGCCCAATCCAGAGCTGCTCTTCAGATCCAGTTGCAAGTCTCTTATCTCAGCAGGATTACATCTGCCAAAGTTAAGGTCTCGGAGTTATTTCCTTTGCAGCTTTCTAGCTACTCAAAGGTCACTGCAGTGCCATGTTTAAAAAAGCCACCCTTGGATTTCCTCCATGGTCATGGATGCTGCCTGTGATCCAATGCTGAAAGGTCACAATCCTGCTGGATCCCCCTGAGCCCCCAGCGTGTGGGCCCTTTGCAGGACTGCTGTCCACGTGCCTTGTGAGGAGAGGAATCACTTGTTTCCAAAAACATCTGTACTCACTTGTGATGCATCCTTCTCTTTCTGGACACTTCTCCTACAGGCCAGAGTTGCCATCTGAAATGACAAAGTGCAGCGGGCAGGCAAGCTTCTTCGGGTAAATGTGATATCTTTTATTAAACCAGCGAAAATAGTTGGAAAAATTCTTCTTTGCAAGTTTTTGGGTACAAACACCCTTCTTCAGGCAGACACTGACTCTGCCTAAGGAAGGGTGTCCAAAAGCTTGCAAAGAAGAATTTTTCTGGCTATTGTAGCCGGTCTAATAAAAGATATCACATTTACCCGAAGAAGCTTGTCTGCCTGTGTCCTTAGACCAACACGGCTTCAGCCAACACCCCTGAAAGCACAGCTGTGCATTTTCAACATAGCGCACGCAGAGAGTTACAACCTGCATCAATGGGCCCATTTTAAAGGACTGAAGATGGAGGAACTATTTTAACAGGCCTTGTTTTCCTCTTGTTTACTTCCAAGTCATGAAGAATTTTACTTTGTTGTAAAACTGGTGAAAAACCTGTTGGAGATAAGAAATAGGCGTACTTGTCCCATTTTTATGGACTTCAGACCCCGTTGCTGCGCCTTTGCAGTGTGATGACGTGTTTAACTTGGGATTCAACAGAGAAGGCAGGAAGATCTGCTTTCAAACACATGGGCCTAGGGTATTTGGAAGTGAATAAAAGAAGTTATATAGTTACAGGCCCCGCGGTTGATCATGGTTAAGGGCTTACTGGAGAATGTATTGAAAGGTAATAAGTGGTGGACAAAGGCCAGTAAGATTAAAAAAAATATATATACGTTTCGTAACCTCTTCAACAATATACAGATGAATTTCCTAGGGGTGCATTGCCAAATCTTTCTTGCACAATGAGCTGTAAATCATGGAAGTAGAGAGCTTCTGGTTGGCCTGAAAATAGCCTTTCATGTACAATACGCAGGGTCTGAAAAATTATTCCAAGGATAATTACAGCAATTGATCTTGAGATGTTTGTGGCACCTTTCATATATCATTCTTCAAAGTCCTTCTGAAGAAATGGTGTCTTATCGAACCTGCTGGAGGCAAAGGATCTTACGGTCATAATTAAAGATGAATGGTTCACCCAGTTACGCAGGGATGTCTACAGGGGTGGCAGGAACAAAAACATATATATGAGGCCCCTGCTTAAAAAGCCTTGAAACAGCACTAAACAGCTGTTAGATCCAGGTAGTAAACTGGGTTGATTCAGCTGATTTGCTAGGCTGCTCTTCATCTTCCCCCACAAATTTAGTTGCAAGTGGGTTCAAGTTCTGTTGGCCAGAATGGGAAGTTGCACTCTTTTACCTCAGGGCTGAACTTGGGCCATATGCTTTTATAGGCTGCAGACAGAAAGAAATAGATCCCTGCTTAATTTAGTGTGGCTTGATTGTTGACTCAATCGCAGGTCAGCCACATCCCCAGAAAACTCATATAAATCTTTCCTCTGCGGTGTGGGGGAGAGAACAGATGGACACTGGAGTATATTAATGCTCATTCTCCTTGGGAATCAATAGGAATCTATATTTTATAAATGGGCCTCCTAACACAAAAGAAAATTCATGAAGCAGAGAAGGGGGGGGATGGGAGGGGCAGCTAATTCCTTTCAAACAACTAATTATGAGAAGGATCACAGGACACATGCACCTGACAGGCAGAGGGCTGCAAATTGATAGGCCTGTATTTGCTTCATCGTGTTGCATCGTTTTAGCTCTGCAAAAAAGGCAGGCCCAACGCTGCGAGCAGGAGAGCACCCTAAACTTTGAGTGATGATTGCCGACTCCCAGAGGCAAGGCCTGTGTATCTCGGAAAAAGGAACCAAAGCAACCAGGGCCATGGAGAGAGAGAAACAGGTTGTGAACATGCCGCAAGGCCCTATATAAGCTACCTCCCCGACCAGGAGTTGTTACCAATGCCATGCAATCAGCACTTGTGGTAGAGGTGATATCTTTTATTAGACTAACTAGATGTTTGCCAAAAAAATTCTTGAATTGCAAGCAGGTTTGCGTTGACAACCCCTCCCCGGTGCTAATTAGCCTGCCCCATGCTGTGCACAGACCAGGCCGCCTTGCATCCAGCCAGGGAAGCGGTGGGCGTAGCATCGCGTGCTCTGTTTGAGGGTGCTGCTGCCTGGCACAGTGCGCTTGTGACTTGGATCTGGCGATACGTCTTTAGGGCGTGCTGCTCTGAACCGCCCAGCCCCTGTCTTGATGTGTGCACTATCCCATACTTTAGTCTCTCCATGTTAAACAATGAGTTTAACCCGCTGTCTAGGTGCTTTCCTGAACTGAGGGTGTAGGCTGTAGCCATGTGGTCTAAGGACATAGGCGGACATGGTTCTTTGGGTCAGTGTAATCTTTTTGGTTAGACCAACTAAATGGTTGGAAAAGTTAACACAGGGAGACTCTCCCCATGCCTGAAGAAAGGTGTTTGTGCCCAAAAGCTTGCAAAGAACAATTTTTGTTTCCAGGGTGCCTGTTCAGGACTCAGTCCTCCTTCTGTTTGGGATCCCTCCAGAAAACGGTTGCATGGAGCCCCCCTCCTCCCAACTTGCATGCTCAGGAGAACCAGCCCGTTTGATCTTTCCCTCCCTCGGCCGTGGGGGGGAGGGAAGAGGAGGGACTGGGAATCATTGCACATAAAACTGTAGCTATATTTTCATGTGGAAGTGGAATTAGAGAATGATAGAAATGAGAAGTAGTAGCCGAAAACACCACGCGCTTAATCAAAACTCCAGCCCTGGAAAATGACAGCAGACATCAGTAATTGCCAAAGCACCCGCCTTATTTATAGATTTGGGGAGAGATAAATACAGTACATACAAATTCCAATTAAGGATAAACCATCCCAGCTTAGAGAGAGAGCTCCTGCATCTCATTTACAACTGGCAGAAATACCAGACCTCTCATATTCTTTGCAACTCGCTGGAGATGATTAAAAAAATAATACAGCGATATTGGATGCAGAACCCATCTTGGTGGTGCAGCATCAGCGAGCAAACTGCAGTCACATACTCATGGAGACAAATGTCACAAACCCTTAGTTGCACCCAAGCAGAGGAGAATCCAGCCCTAAATTTCCTTTTCTTGGTAGGGGCCACCAGTGCTTCATCTTGCAGGGAATCATCCATCCCTTCACTGCTGCTGGCCTTGGCACCTCTGGTTACCAGATGAGAAGCCTTCAAGATGCTGCAGGAAGAGTCAGTATTTCTTCAGTAAGAGCACTGTTTCCCTCCAAACCACGTGCTGCAGTACAAAGCCAAGAGGCACTATGAAGCTGGAGTCATTGCTAACTTGCAGCAGCAATGAAAAATGGAAGACCAGGCAGTTTCTGTGCATCAAAAATTGAATGGCAGCTTTTGTAAGACTTGCGCTTTAACCCCAGAGTCCTGATGAAATATTAGCAAGCTTAACTGTGCCTGAACGTTCAACTGGCTTTGGTGTTCTTGTCTTTTTTTTTCTTTTTGCCCATCTTAATGCAAAAATAATTGAGAACTGTTTAAGAGCATTTTACAAGGTGCCCTAAAAGTCACAGTTGAGACAGAAGGCTATGTAGGCAAAGCAAACAACTTGGCTTAGAGTGGAAGCAAGAGCATCTATAAAATAACATCAAAGTAGTCCATAACAAATGAAAAAGTAGGGGAGTTGATAGCAATGGCTATAAATTAGAAGATAGGAAAGATAAAGAATTGATGAACAGGCACAAAGAAATCTGTAGCCAGCAGACATAAGAGCAATAAGTAGTTTTTAAAGTACATTAAGAAAAAATGGAGCTTTAACAAAATTATTGATCTACTCCTAGATGAAAATGGTAGGATTATTGATAATAATGCAGAAAAAGGCAGAAGTTTTCAATAAATATTTTTCATGTGTTTGGAAGAAAAAAAGTCATATGCTGTAGTCATATCATATGATGATGATAAATTTTCCATTCTAGCAATAACTTGGGAATTTTTAAAATAGCAGCTAATAAAATTCAGAGATTTTCCAGTCAATGACTGTGAATACCTTGTATCCAAGCATTTTAAAAGAGCTGCCCATGGTGGTAGGGGTGCTTCTAGAGGGATCAGTTCTTAGACCTATGCTATTAGACAGTATAGCCACTGACCAGAAAAAAAATATAAAGTAATGACTGATGATGCTTGCAGGTCACACAGGGATGGAGCAAGCAGTAAACAGCGAGGAAGACAGGAAGAAGATCTTTTCCAAGGGCTGTGATGGATTCTCCAGCGCTGGACTGGAGCCTGCCTCCTCTCTCTCAAGATCTGCACAGCACCCGAGAGCTTTGAACTGAGACCCGTGGGGACGTTGCATGCATGCTGCCTCATAAAGCAGAAGGAGATCCCGGCTGAGGCAGTTGTGTGCCTGAAGAGAAAAAATAGAGGACATAAAGGTTTCACATCAATAGAAGACAGAGGACAACCAGCCTGTCCTCGATGGTGGCCACTCTGAAATGCTCATGCCATGGTTGCATCTCAGTGCTGCAGGGGTTTTTCCGTGCGTTACTCAACAACCCTCAGGAGTTTCCCCATTTTTTTATCATTCTGCAATCTGTGGAAGGTGCTAAAACAAACCCTGGAAAGGTACAAAAATGACCTGCCTCTTTAAAAGCCTGCGAGGGGCGGCGGGAGGGGGATGGTTTCTAAATGCTGCTTTTTAGCCCTTTGAGGTCCAGTCCTCCATGCTGTTCTTGGTTTTCCTGCCGTGCAGTGTAGGTGATGTAAATGGAACATGAAAAGCAATACACTGACCTTTCCTCCTTTTTGGTGGCATTTTGCCTTCTTTTCGTCCATGTTTCCTGCTGTTCCTCTCCAAAACGTGGGGAAAGGGCAAACAGGTAATTGCAAGAACCTGAGTAGAAGTTAATGCTGCTGGTTGCTGAGCTACTAATGACCAGAAAGGCCAGATTAGCTCAAGTCCTGCTGGAAACACAGGTGCAGCAGGTTAGCAAATTGGAGACAGGAAACAGGTTAAAAGCCCAGAAACCTCAGCTCTAACTCTTGTTAAGGGGGAGGCTGGAGAGTTCCCAGCTGCCTAATGCTGGTGGTTAAGAGCTTTTGTTTCTTTGCTTTTAAGAAATAAGATGATTGTGAGCAGTTTCTTTCTTTCTTTTCTTTTGGTCTGTTATTAGGAAAGGAGCGATAAGCTTCCTGTTTTTATTGGTTTGGGATACTCTGTGAGACAATCTAGGTGCTCAGTCTCTGTCTAAGCTCAGGTCTAAGCAATGCAACTTGGCTATAAGTTTAGACTCGCCAGACTTCGTATGATCTGGGTGGAGATCCTTCTTTATTAGACAGTCAGTCAATCTGACAAGTCTTCCAGTATCATTTCTCTTCTAAACTCCAGATAGAGCAGTTAAAATCCTTCTCCTGCACTCCTCTCTTCAGAGCTCTTGGTGGACCTCTGCTTGCTCTGCAGCTAAATTAAAGCTGTCCTTGACTCGTGTCAAATTGTTTTTGCTGCTTCTTTTAAAGACGGTCCTTTCTGCCTTTAAATCAGAGTAGTTCCCTAACAGTCTTACCTTGAATTGATGGACTCCAGCAGGCAAGATCCTCAACATTTTTTTTAATAGTGAGTTCACTTGGATAGGGCTGCATGTGGTCGCAGAGCACAGACGTTTACACTTGAAGGTGGGGAGAGGGGTTACAAATGCAAAAGATCCAACCCCAGATTTTCAGTTCCACCTAACATGTGCTGCATGAAGCTAATAGAGGACCAAAAAAAAAGGAAACTCTTGCTCTTCATCCTGCAGCTGTTTTTTGCTTTGACTTCAGGGACCTGTCCTGAGTCTGGTACTGCTGACTGTTGGGGAGGGTGGGATTGAGTGTGTCGTGAATAGCACCTAAAGGTCTGATTCTGCATATCCGTGGCCCTGCCACACTTGCTGTGCTGCCTCTCAGTGCATTTACCTGCCCATGCCAGGAGAACTGCTTGGTTATTGGTTAAGCTGTAGCTCACCCAGAGCCAAAAAACTGGGCCCTTCAACTGCCATGGGATAATTATTCAGGAATTTCCGTCTGTGAAGAAAGAGGAGGAATAGAAAAATCAATCTCCCCCTCTTCTTCTTTCCAGCCACGATTCCCAGAGCACATGGCAGCCGCTCGTAAACAGCAGCTGCCTTCTGAAAGCTGGGCAAGCATCATTCACCCCATTTTACACATGGGTAAAAAAAAAAAAAAAAACTACAGAGTAGTTGTGTGTCCTGCCCAAGATCTCCCAGGCAGGCAGGAGCAGAGCTGTGGGGGGAAAGCACGGTATCCTTGGTTGTGTAGTGGTCTCTAGTCCAAGCAGGTCTCTATCTGTAAAAGGTGAAGCTCTCTGGCTGGGCCTGGCGGCCTTTCCCCCCTAGTTAGCCTGCTCTTTCCATGTTGCTGAATGTGGAAAGGGGTTCTCAATCTGGGAGGGAGGTCCTTGAGTGGCCATAGCACGGCAGAGCTTGAGAATTACTCTTTCAAGATAGCATACTGTTTTTGCAAGGTAGGCGAGTCCATTAGGTGGCAAAAAGCACACACGACTGCAACCACTAATGAATTAAATCATTATTTAGCCCCCAGTACATTAAGCATTAAAATGCCCGAGCTCCATTATAAGGTGAAGACTGAGACTGCATTTATAAAACGAACACATCATTCAGGTCTGGCTATTTTTATAACTAGCTGTTTTCATTAGAATAGAGACTATAATGCTCTCAAAATTATATGGAGCACAAAACCCCATCCATTTATAGTAGAGAAAAATCACAGATGAAGGATTCTGGATGCACATTAACTAATAAAGGCAACATGGATCCACCACCTCCTTTGAGTGTCCTGGGGAAAGGGTAGGGAAGGCATGCCCTTTGTATTAAATACTGCTTCTGCTATTAGCTCTGTTTAGTACAAATGACCACTGCTTTTAGTGGAGCTGTACCTGGCTGAGAAATGCAGAGATAATGAATAAAAATGTGAAAGCTTAAAGAAGGAGCCATGTGTGAAAGATGCTGAGGTCATTTCTTACAGGTGCTGCTATCCTGGTTGTGGCTGTGGTGTGGCACCTGAATAGCATACACTGGGCTTTCACTGAATGTACTTGATGGGATGAAGTATTTTTGCCCGCTCATTTCCATTAAAATGACACCGTAGCACAAACCAACGTGTTATTGCCACCATTGTATGGAAAGCCAAGTAAATGTGACGGTCAAAAGTTCCTTCCTTCAAAGCAGGGACTTGTTAGCTTGATCAGAAACTGGAAGATGAAGTGGTCCAGAGCTTAGTTGCAGATCAGCTGATTAACGGCACAACTCGGCTGGTTCAGTAGAGTTGCTGCCGAGTGCATGGGCGCCAAGTTAGAAGAAACTGTCCCAAAGTCTTCAAAGCACAAAGGGTCTTTTATCTTTTTGCCTGTTGAGAAGAGCAGCTACTTTTAATCTGTTATGATAGTTGCATTTGGAATTAGCTGTTGCCTTCAGTATCTGGGAACCATCTACAATATGGGCAGGGGGTCTAGGACTTTTTTTTGTTTGTAAATGACCCTATTCTGATGGGAATGTTCTTCACTGTTAAAAGCAAAACATCCGAAGAGAGAAGTCCAAGGCCATGATTCAAAATCCTCTGAAGCTGATGAGAGAAACTTGTCAGTTGTGCCTGGAATTTGATTGCAGAGAGCTGCGGATGCGAGTAATCTGCCAATGCAGCCACGGTGGTGAATATGTCCGTGTTGTGCCCAGTCCAGACCAGGGGGCAAATCAAAATTCTGTGGCTTTGATACATGTGTCCTGTGTTCATAAATCTGTGGGAGTGATTGCAAGGAAAATGACACCCAAGCAATTTAAAAGTCACTGTGCGTCTCTCCTGGGGTTGAAGAAATACGAATCAAAGAGTTGATGACAAATGGCACAGCAGGTCCAAACCTTACTTCCTTCTTCGAGGGAGAGTTTGCTTCCTCCAGCAGAACGGTGCATTGCCTTGGATCTGGCGGAGAGGTGGGTAGTGAGGAAAACCCCAAGAGAGATGGGAATGTATAATATCTAGGCCACTCCTTTGCACCTTGCTTGCAACGGGGTGCCTGCATTATCCCGAGGTTCTCGTCCCTGCTAAGACATCTTCTGTTCTGAGGCTCCCACCAGTATCTTCTTCATCAAAATCAGAAGCATCTTTCTGAGGTAGACACAGGCTTGTCGTGGCGCTCTTTTTAACAAGTCTGGGGCACTAAAATTAATAGTGTAATACATCTTTCCTGTAAAGGAAGTGCAAGCCATCTTTTACTTTTGCACTTTTACCAGTCCTAATTCTTGCACTGAAACAAAAAATAGATTGGTGGGAGGGAGAAGGTTGAAGAAGCTGGCTGCAGCCTTATTTTCAAGCAGCTGAAGCAAGGCATGATGATAATATATGCATTCATAGCAAAGGGGATGGAAAGGGAAAGCAAAACGTACGTTTGTTGCCATTGCTTACAAATATGAAGGGACGTCTGCTCAGGTAGGATGGTAAGCATCGCCGTCCCCTGCTCTGCGTGCCGGGGTAGTATTCCATCTGCAGCAGTAATGCAAGTCAACATCAGATGTTCCTGAAGTCGTCCTTGATGGGTTTAAACCTGGAAGGACTTTCTGAAATAATACAAGAGTTTTACTTTGGACAGATCTAAGCAGCCTTTTACCTTGAAAACACAGTTATAGACAATTCAGATGAGGTTGTACAAGCAATACTGGAAAATCTCCCTCTTGTACACACATGCACACAAACCAAACCAGCTTTTATAGCAGGACATTTTGGGCTTTATATTAAATGAGTTTGCAAAAGGTTGCCCATAGGTCAACACTGGACTTGGAAGCAATAACTAATGGTCCAGCAAGGAAGACAAGGGATGTCTTCAAAAAGTATTGCTCTCATTTCTGTTTATGAACCCAGTTCTGAGCGCTCTCACTTTGGCACGGCTCCCCCCGGCTCCAGGAGACTCCCACTTTCCGAGGAGGTGCACTTTGATCACGTGGCCAATGTTGTCCTCGCTTTTGGTACCAGTATTTTTAGGATTCCAACTTTAAAACATAGTTAAAAGACCAGATGTTCAGACAACATGTGTTTAAAAAAACAAATAAAATCCGGCCCTTGATTTTCTCTGGGTCAGGTATCCCAAATGACCAGTCAGCCACATACAACAAGTTCATGTGTGCCATAGGCACACGCTCTTTGTAGTATGGAGGCTGGTAGGTCTGTGGAGAGCTTCATTAATGGTGGATTATTCTGGCATTGCTGCAGCAATGTTATTAGCTTTCAGCACAGGAGTAGCTCTGATACAGTCAAGAGCAGTACTTGTATTTTTCTAGTAAAGCTGAAAAGCTGAAATGCAGATTGCAGACATGAGTTCCCTTTGGGCACTTCTTCAGCTAAGGATGTTTCAGGATTTCTCCCATAACCCTGTCCCCACTGCTTAGGGTCGGTTCCTTTCTAAAATTTCCCTGCAGGCAGAAACATGATGAAGTCAGGCTTGGGGGTAGTTTTAAATAGGCTATATTATTGGGGGTGGGGCGGGCGGGTTGTTCTATAAAATTTTACAGAGTTTTGAAATGCCAGTTGAGCAGTTCTAGAGTTTGTCCTCTGATTTTTAGCAAAAACATCAACATGATGGAGTCGGGCAGTGCCTTAGTTCATTGGACTAAACGGAGTGAAATAAAAAGGGGAGAAACTTGAGAAGTTCAATTCTTTACATTTGCAATATTTGCTATACAAGGCCCTTCTTGTTTGAGGTGGGTTAAACTCAAAGGTCACAAAGTTGTGACAAGTGCCCAAGCCGCTTTAGACCAAAATGAGTTTGGGACACTTCCAAGTCTAGAAATAGGCCAAGGAAGAGGAATGATTCTCATCCATTTCTGTTTCCATCTGTAAAATCAGATTATACAATTCTGTGCACACAGTGTTAAAAAAAAAAAAAAAATGGAATACTTTAAACAGGAAAAGAGGATGGTGCATTTGAAATGTTGAGGAAAGACTCACACTAGCTCTTGGAAATACATCCAAGGCTGAAGATGAATAATATTCACTAACTTCTTGTTTATTAGCAAAGCTTTTTCCTGAAGTACAAATTTCCATCTAGAATATAGGAATAAAGAAGTATTGATGGCCTAAAAATCATTTTATAGCTGCTGGTGTTAAAAAAAAAATGCTTAGGGAGGCATTGGGAATAACTTTGCTACTTAGGTTCTAGGTACCAGTGAAAAGCTTTTTTTTGGATTTTGCAAAGATTGGCAAACCACAGGGAAATTTAACATTTTACTAAACAGACACCAAGAGGACCATAACAAATGGAATCTGAGAATAATTATGCACGTAGGGCTAATCAACCAAAAACAGTATTAGCTAATGAGATTAGAGAGGAAGCCTGTCCAGTATCAATTAATCAAATCACCTTGCCAGCGCACCTGCAGTAAAAGGGCACCTGAATCTAATGGGAGGAAAATGATATTGCCGAATGAGATACCCATGGCTTATGCAGAGGATGAGGCTGATAATGTAAATATGCCAAAACCTGCTTTGCTTCATTGCAAAGCCCTTCCTGAAGGTGATGGGAACCGTTCGTTCATTAGGTTTTTCACAAGCTCGGCTTCCACAACTGGTGCCCAGTTTCCCAAAACATCAGCACTCTTTTCAGCAACTAAATTGGGCCATTTTCTTAAGTGTATAAACAGGAGCTGGGCTCTTTTCTGAAACTCTCACTTCACTGGCGATGCAGGACTTGTTTGGAAAGTCTGCCCTGAGAAATATATGCCTGTTCGTGCTCCATGCAAGCCAGCTCAGATACCCCACGGTCCTAAAATGAGGTTAAGTTTTGTAGGCTCATCCAGCAGGATGGCTTTCTGCAGCTGAATATCCAGCCTTTTATTCCAGCCCGCTCTGAGCCAGCATTCAGGATGGAAGGGGCCGAGCTTTCTTTAACATAGTTCCCACTGGTAAACCATCAGAGTTCCCAAAGATGTTGGATCCATAAGGGTGGATGCAATGTTCCCCATTTGGCTGTGTGTCACTTTTTTAAATGTTTGGGGACGCTTCAGGGAGAAACGTGCTGCATATATCCACTGGTTTCCGTTCGCCTCTTCTCAGAGTCCCACCATGCATTAAACTATGCTGATCGATAAGACCACCGTGCCCATTGAAACGGGGTTTTGCTTCATTCGTAGCTTGCCGTTCGTCTGAATTCAACCTGCCAATTTGTATTAAAGTTCACACGGAGGGTGCACGGTTTTATTACGCAGATGATCCCCTGAAACCCGGTTCCCAAAATAGCTGACAAGGAATTGACACTCATTTATAGAGATCGCATTTGCTGAACGTCTAGAGCATTGTCATTCACACCCGGAAGACGACGAGGTCTCAGAAACGTAGGAATTAACTTGTCACGAATGTAACACCAATGTAACTACCACAACAGGGGAAAAATGAGCAAACAAAATAATGAGAGATGGATGGAGGACGCGTGGGCTTTCTTATTGCTTTCTGATAGTCTAGGATTACTCTTTTGGCAACGTCTTCAATGAGGCCATGAAAAAACATGTCTTCAATGTAAAACATCACTGCGTTCTCTCTGTACCGGCTTTTAAAAATGGTTCTTTGATTGAATCCACAGGGAACTTGAAGGCAAGAAAATGTACTCGGCACAATGAAACACTTAAATAAGATAGCTCTGAGGACAGGACCTGCATGTGGAGCATGGGCGTGCTGGAGGAATTCAGCCACATGTCAAACATTTCAAAACACTAGGAAAAAAAATAAGCTCAAGGCAACTCCTGGAATAAACCTTCTGGGACCTAATGAGAAATTGCCACCAAATGAAAGCACTACAGAGAAAACAGATGGAGAATATGCGTGGAACATCAGAAAAATCAAATGACACGTTTAAAAGGGCAAAACATCAATATTACCCAAAGAACTGATAAAATGTGTCATTTTAAAAGATGCACCAAAGCAAAGAAAACATGAAATGCAGCATGACTATGAAAGGGAAGAAGGGTGGGAAGAAAAAAATCTCCGGCAGCAACTGAGAATAGACATTTCCAGCACCCAAAGAATCAGACTTTATTTTCAAGAATATATGAATCTGAAGAAAGACCTGTTATTGCTCTGTACATCTTTAAGTCCATAAAAGAATGACGGATTGTGACGTGCAAACACTTCCAAGGTTTGTTCAATCCGACCAAGTAAAACTTACGGGACCTGATGGCCGTGCTTCCTGTTCAGAGCATGTTCCTCGATGTATTCCCTCGGGTTTGCACCTATTTTACCAGGTGTGTGCCTATAGATCCGTTGTATTTACCTTCTTCTTGCACTCTGAACTCTGCGTGTGTGTGCACACACGTGTGCAGGCAGGCAGGGGGGAAGCTCATCTCGTGTGTATCTACTGATTAAATTGAACGTGAAAACAAATTAACCAAGGCACTTTGATTATGAAATGAGCTACTGTTCGTTTACCTACGGGATATTATCTGAAATGACGCTCTAATCACGCTGTCCGGCTAAGTAGTTTAAGAAGAGATTAAAATGAGAGTTTTCAAAGATGTGCTGAATGTAAATTTTGGATTTTCGCATTGAAAGGAGCACTGGAGAGCTTGATCCAGCTGTCTTTAAGGAGGCAATGGTGCCGCTGAACCCAGTGCTTTGCTCAAATGTGCTCTGAAAAAGCAGATGCATATGGTCTGAGGATGAAAAGAAGTGCCTGATGCACATTGTGTGGTAGTTACAAATTCATCCTCTTAATGTTGAGTCCTGACCACTCTTTTATAAAACAGGCACCATTTTAGCACCGCCTGCGCAAGGGCCCTCGGTACCAGTGCACGGCTGGCACCTCCCTTGTTGCAGTACTGTTTGATGGCCAAATGGGAAGTTTTTTTGTGCATCTCTAATGTGGCACTGTGGACTGACTCCAGAGCAGGGACAGCAGGGGAAGCCATGCGGTCTGTACTAAGTTTTTTTAAAGGGAAGAACAACCAGAACCTCTCAGAAGCGTGCCATGGAGACTCAATCATTTCCTAGGGTGTAAGGAAATGTCGAGATGCATTAAAAAATCTTTGTGGCAAAAGTTATTAGTGGCTATTGTCACCGTCACAAACAGCATCACCACTGTCCTCTCCTGCAGCGACAGAACGTCGCCTTACCTTGTTTCTAGGAATTTGGCTGGGTCCGGAGCTGTAAAATTGAGCCGGAGATGCCAGAAGGCCAGGTTTTTTTTCTAAAAGTGAATGTTGGCACTTCTGTTTCTCAGGTCCCAGCCAGGGAGGAGGGGAGGGTGGGAAACAGATCCAAAAACTATGAGATTGCAGGGAAAACTTTTTAAGTGATTTTTTTTTTTTTATATGTACAAAATAAATAAATAAAATGGGTGAGGATTAGGGCAGAATGGGTGCCTGCTTTTTAATCCTTCATCTTAGTAAGGTTCAGAGTCTGCATGAAAATCGGCTCTCCCTCTTTTCCTCATTTGCAATCCTTCCATAGAGAAACAGAATCAAAGACGGAGGCTGATTATTAAACCATCTCATCCCCCCAGGACAGTCCTCCTGGCTGGCATTAAAGAGAGACTTTGCATAAAAGCCATGTTGTGCCTGTGCGGCTCCTGCTCTGATTAAGAATACAGGGTATTTGGCAAACGTAGAGGGTTCGGGTGGGGGCAAACAAAACAGACAAAAAACTGCACCCTTGTGAAGACTGTCACCTATTGCAACTCATTGTGCAAGCAGAAACAAATGCACGCCTGCAGTGGGCACAACACAAAAAAACAACCATGGACTTGAAATGAAAAGCTTAGTGCTGACAATACGGAGAACTGCAACCGACAGTGCCACGTGCCTAAATCCTACGGGAAACCCCCCCACCCCACCACAGCTAACTGTCTAGCCGAGCTATCTTGGACTCATAGCTTTTAGAGGCAGTGTGTTTCTGTGCAGCAGAAGCTGGGATGGGAGTCACGGGCCCTGAGCTCTAGTCCTGCCTCTGCCACTGACTATTTACTAGGCACTGGGCGAGTGGCGTTGCTCTGCTTTCTTGTACATGCTGTGCAAGTCTCACCTATTAACACCGTAAGGATTTAAGGGCCGGGACTGGCTCACCAGTTTTTCACCTAGTATCTAGCACAGTGACAACATCGTCTTCCTTTATTGCTGCTACTGTAATAAATAATAATACATTTCTATTTACTTCTTTCAGTGGAGTTTACCAGCTGCGAATAGCAAGATGGATCCAATGCCATGCAACTAGCATGTCCTCACAGACCACTGGTAAATGCTCGGTGGGGCATGGTGTGCAAATCTTCGACCTAATCAAAACTTACTGCCAATCCTCACCTGCATTTAAAGAGGACAAGACTGCAGGCCAGGTATCCTTTATGTAATGCATTCACCTGAGCGTGCGCGCCAAGGGCATGCATGGGTGGAAGGTGTCTGGTCCAAGTCACTCAGCAAACTCAATTCATTGTTCTGTTTTTTCCACCAGATGATCTTCTGCTCTGTGATCTGGCTTCCTAATTGCTTTCTAGTCAGTAGACACATGAAAGGCACTAGGAAGTGTCAGAGCCCAGAGCTGAATAGCAGTTATGCCACCGAAAGCTGGCATAATGGACACTTGGTATCCACCTTCAAGGCACTAAGTGGTCAAGCAGGCACACACAACTCTTAGCCGAGACATTTTTGTAGCTCTCTAATGCTGGGTGAGATAATGTCCATACAGAAGCATCTTAGGCTCTTTTAGTATTATCCATCCTAACCATTTACTGATGCTTAGGTGTTAGATTTTGCCCTGTGCTTTAGTTACCTTAGTGGGATAGCAAGCCTCTTTTCTTCTAAGCAGCTGCCAGGAAAGTTGCATGGGGGGGATGAGAGGAAAATTCAGTCCTACACTGAGGGGACAACATGGTCCCCCAAATCCTGCACCGTTGGCCAGTGGGCATAGCCCGGTGCTTTCAGAGATCCCAGCAGCTGGGTCAGGGATCGGAAGAGCGCACAAGCTGAAGTCTTCTCTTGCTGCTGTGGGGATTGCAAAGGAAGTTTGCACGGGGGCTTCCTGTTCTGCAAACTCTCTGTTGCTGGAAGACTGAACATAAACCTCTACTGCCATGTTGCCATGAACGCCAGTGCAAAGAGAGTGCGCTCACCTTGCACCCGCTTTCTACTGGTGTGAATAACTAAAAAGGGTTAAAAGGCAAAACTCAAACCCTCTATTGTATTAGCGGTAAATATTTATACTGCTGTAGCATCCAAAATCCCCAGCAAACATCAGGGCCATGCTGTACCGTGCATATGAGAAAGGAAGGGTGTACAGTCTACATGTTCCAGTTCTGTCACTCCAGCATTCAGCATGACTCCCAAACCCAGTCAAATAGCAATGATTGTTTAAAAAATAAATTCCAGTGATTTTAGACATGCAATGCATTGATGATTGCTTGGTTTTATTTTTCAAACTTTTCACCAAAAAGTTATATTTCTGTACTTTGGTCTAAACAAAAGGGGGGGGGGGAACTTTGTTCTGCAGAAGTTAATAAATTAATTACATAATTAGCCATTATCTCACAAAAAAGTAATAACTTACTTTAAGTGCTCTTGGCAAATCTTGGAATTTCAACAAAAGAATGACTTGATTCAAACTCTCCTTTCAAGCGCTGATTCTTTACTACACAGTCTTCCTGCAAGCACTTCATAATAGAGCAATTGTGTAATTAGCCATAAATTGCCTTTAAGAGTGACACTTTTTCTGCCTCAGAAGTATAAATGGTCTAGCTCTTTTTTATAAAAATGTGTTCCATTTGTTTTCAAAGATAGATGGGGATGGAGTCGGAGATATAATTTTGGAATAATTGCTTTTAATACGTCTAGTTACAAAAGAATAAATCATGCACACGTTCCTTTCTCCCTGAAACTTTGCAATGAGTTCCCCCAGCTCCCTGCACTCAGAGCTGATGCTAACAGGACTGCAGCGAGACGTTCAGCAGGGATTGATTCCCAGAACTTAGCAGGACTCGCATTTATACGGCTCACTGTTCCTTTTACTTCCTGATCAAATTAGACGTTGTCCATAAACAGGATGTAAAGGGAAGTGGGAAAGACCTGATTTCACTAAGGAGCCGGGCTAAGTGGAGAGTACTGCTGCAATGAGACAGGTTTTTTTTGGATCCTGCTGAGAGCAAATGGCTTGGTTGGTGTAGATTTGGCAGGCGCAAGCATATGAGATTATGGAACGGCAATTATGTATTTACAAAGAAATGAGTGGCAATTGCAGTCAGGCTATCTAAAACAACCTGTCTCCATTAGGAATACTTTACAGATACAGGAATATCAATATACTATGCTGGCAATGCAGTCCAAGTGTGGATGTAGCCAAACAAGAAACTCTATCCTTCATCCTGGTGTAGTAAAACCAGTCCTTCATGAATCTGACCCAGTAGGCAGGTATCCTGCCTGTAGGTATCATGCCTCTTCATATCCCTGATTAACCCAGCTCGGCCTGCAGAAGTCTGCGGTGCATTGTAGAGACAACTTGAGAGAGGATGACACGGTGGATGTGGACTCCTTAATTATAGCAATTACTGCAATTTAAAGGGATTCATTAATACTGGACTCCAGCTCTTCTTGCTGGAGTCTGACCCTGTCTGAGTGGCTATAAAGTGGACCCTGATCTTGACTGGTACCTCGTGTTCCTACCACAGTGCAAGTCACTATAAAGAAATGCATGCATAACCAGCGTACGCCAGGTAAGCAGCTTCACACACTGTGTACTAACTTGATCGTTACAGATATGCTCGTCATCCCCCGCGCCCCATGTCCTCTCT
This sequence comes from Crocodylus porosus, assembly GCF_001723895.1. Lineage (NCBI taxonomy): Eukaryota > Metazoa > Chordata > Crocodylia > Crocodylidae > Crocodylus > Crocodylus porosus. The sequence continues at coordinate 7,899,296 of NW_017728935.1, read as the reverse complement.
TGCTTCTGCCACAATTATAAAGAAAAATGGCCTGGTACAGTAAAGACCCAGTTGCTCTGTGCTGTTCCTGAGCCGTTGGGAATCCAAGCAGGTGAGTGCGCTTCAGTGCTGTAGGCACTTTGAGCAGAGCAAGCCAAGAGAAAGCTTCCCAAAACGATGCCGGTCTGTCTCAGTGCTGTTCCCGCAGTGATGTACTGTACCGTGCCGCCGTGGTTACCCTGTCAGGGATCTTCCATGCCTAAATTCTTGAAAGCAGAAAATAAGAGGGTTGCACACACTGATTGAAAATTATGGAAAGTAGGTCTTTGTTGTAGCTTGCGCCTGCCTGACTGTATCTCACAAGCAGTTGGAAGTGTGTCTTCACATTTCATAATAGATGAGATGTAAAGCTAATTTTAAAGCAAACTATTACCCTGAAAGTGTTTCACTTTATCTCTGTATAAAAGCTGCTTTCCACATCCATCCTGTGCTGCTCCACAGCAGAGCTAAAAGTCCTGGCAAATAATTTATGAAGAATGCATTAGAAGAAATATGCACTTACAGCTTTTGTAAACACCTGTTTTGGAAGCCTAACATTAACTCACACTTAGCTATCATTTATTGGATCACAGACGAGCAGTCATGGGCTGACAGCCAGTTTGCCTGCTACTGGGTTTCTGGTTCCCGGTGAAACCTTGTTCGTCTTTGAAATATTGAAATATGGGCAGGCCAAAATAGATTTGCAAATGGAAGAAGGTGTGTGTGCGTGTCCGGGGAGGGAGGTGGGGTTGGGACAGAACCACACACCATGGGAATGGACCCATTAAAAACTTGACCAAAATTGTTGCATAATGACAGCAAGTTGGAGACCTTTGCTGGGATCAGAGCCCCGTTGCGGTGATGGCTATAGAAACATATAGTACTGGAAATAAGCAGAGGGCGTGAGAGAGAGAGGACATGCTCTTATCCTCACTTTGCAGATGGGGAGCTGGCAGAGGGATTAGGTGACTTGACAAAGGTTACCTAACAAAACTCATAGGAGCTTTTTCCAGGCCTGTGAAAGTATTTGAGATGTCGGCTATCTTCCAAGTCTGCATCAAGGGTGAAATCAAGGTCTTTTAAGAATTATTTTTATAAAAACAAGAGCGAGAAAGTCTACTGTCTCATAGCCCAGTGGTAAGGGCACTGTGAGATACGACAACCAGGTCCAAGTTCCTGATCCTACTGGTATTTTTTTTTTTTTTTTAACAAAGTGGAATGGGAGAGAGTGAAAAAGAGTCACGCCCTGCCTGCTAAATTTGGGGACTCCCTTGGGATGTCAGCATCCAGCAAGACAGGGACGTGAGTCTGGCTTTCCCTCATTTTTGCCAAGTGTCTCTGGGCTGGTGGCTGTTCTTGTCCCATGTAGCTTGACCGGGAACTCTATCTCAGACCTGAATTTCACTGGAAGAAATACATCCCCACAAAGGTGCCCAGGTAAGAAACAGGGGTCCAGACAGTCTCCCAAACTGGGGGGTGGTGCACGCAGCTCGGCAATTATACCAATGCTCGTAGTATGGGAAACAAACAGGAGGAACTCACCCTCAGAATAGCCAGTTCAGACCCAGACATAACACGGCTGACAGAAACGTGGTGGGGTTCATCCCATGACTGGGCAGTCAGCATGAGGGGCTATCGGCTTTACAGGCAGGACAGAGAAGGAAGGGAAGGCGGGGGTGGGCGCTCTGTGTCAAGGAGCAGTGCACATCCTCTGCCAGCAGAACGGGGTCGGAGGGGCAAGCGGAAGTGCTCTGGGTCAAGATACAAGGGGGCCGTGGGGAGAGGGATCTAACGGTGGGGGTCTACTACAGACCCCCCAACCAAGGGGAGGAGCTGGACTGGGAATTGTTGGGCCAGCTTGCAGAAGCACTTAAGGTGAGGGATGTAGTTGTCATGGGTGATTTAAATTACCTGGACATCTGTTGGGAGGAGCAGTCAGCCAGGTCGGACCATCCCAGGAGGTTCCTGGCTCAGATACTTAATGCAGGAGGTGCGCGGTCCCACCGGAGGAAACGCCCTGTTGGACCTGGTCCTGGCCACAGGCGATGACCTGGTCAGGGGCCTCCAGGTCCTCGACCGCCCGGGCGACAGTGATCATCGCTTGCTGGCATTCACCATCCAGCGCAGGGTGTCGAGGACCTGCAGCAAGGCGGTAGCCCTAGACTTCAAAGGGCCAACTTCAATGAGTTGAGGAGATTAGTGGGAGAGGTGCTGGAAGAAGCAGGGGAGCTCAGTGCCCAAGATGAGTGGTTGTTCCTTAAGGAGACGATACTTGGGGCCGAAGGGGTGACCATCCCAACAAGAAGCAAGGGGGGCAGGAGTGCCCAAAAGCCCCCCTGGCTCACCAAGGGCGTCCGGGAATGCCTGACTGCCAAAAAGGCGGTGTACACATGGGGAAGAGGGGTGCTATCTCCAAAGAGGAGTATACCTCCTCTGCTCGGGCCTGTAGGGGGGCTGTCAGGAAAGGTAAGGCGGACATAAAGCTAGGACTAGTGTCCAAGATCAAAGATAACAAAAAGTCCTTTTTCAAATGTATAGGGAGGATGAAGAAGGCACCAGGAAATGTGGGGCCCCTGCAAGATCCTCTGGGCAATCTGGTGGTTGCGCCAGAGGAGAAAGCAGACCTCTTTAACCAAGTCTTCACCTTCATTTTCTTGTGCAGGGACCGGGACTTCCCCACCGTGATGCAAGACGGACTCGAGGGGAACGCCTCCAGACCTCAGGTTGGGGACCACCAGGTTAGAGAGCTTCTGGAGGGGCTGGACGTGTTCAAATCAGTGGGTCCAGATACTCTCCACCCCAGGGTGTTGAGGGAGTTAGCTGGGGTTATTGCAGGGCCCTTAGCACGGCTTTACGAGCACTTGTGGTGCTCGGGCCAGGTGCTGGATGACTGGAAGATAGCCAACGTGGTCCCCATCTTTAAAAAAGGGAGGAGGGAGGACCTGGGCAACTATAGGCCCATCAATCTTACCTCAATCCTAGGGAAACTCTCTTTGAGAAGATCATCATGGAGCACTGTCCCGGGACCTGAAGGGGCCGGGAAGACTTACTGGGAGAGCAGGACGCAGCAGTGGAGGAAGAGCCCATGTGGCTCGTTAGCCACGTCTATGTACAGCTGCGGCCGGCAGCTGATGGTGACTTCAGCCACCGGCCGGGAGATTTAAAAACGGTGGCCGCCTCTCCGCGGATGGAGAGGGGAACAAAGCCGTCCCCGACGATAGCCCAGCAGGACAAGAGCTGTCGAGCTGAAGTGCTGGAGAGTCCGGTAGCTGGGAGAAGAGGCAGAACGGCGGGATCACCGGCAGATAAAGCCTGCAGCACCAGATCAGGTGAGCAGCAGAGGATCAAGACCACCCAGGAAGAACCCGAGTCTCAGGAAGTAAGTGCCGTGGCGGTGGGTGCGGGAAGCGCCGAAGAGGGGCGTGAGGCTGAAGGCTTGCCCGGCGGGAGAGAAAGATCGGGGTGGGATCACCGCCTAGAATAGAAAGCAGAGATTGAAGGATACGGGGACAGCGCTATATATATATATATTCATCCAGGAGATGTTTACTCCCAGGGCCAGACCATAGGGGCGCTGGTGGTAGGTCAGGGAGGTAGGCCTTATAGAAGTACCACTTTGAGGAAGTAGGCAGCTGATGGTGTAGGGTGACGGATCAGTGGTGGGAATTATACAGTGCTATAGGGCTGGGACATCTATACTGGTGGGGAAGGAGTCTGACGGCCCATCCCGGAGCAGGTGCAGGGAAATGGAGACCACAGGTGGCGTGAGGCTGGGGTGTAGGGGTGGCAGGAGCCCTGTATGTAACTGATGAGGCCAACCCGGGACACCGAGGGACCTGTGAACTAGCCCCGCCCCACTGGGATAGCAGCAAAGTCGTGGCAGGTGAGAAGCGGGGTTGGCGAAGCAGGTATACAACCAAACCTAGTAACACCAGTGCTCGGTGAAGAGGGTGGTCACCAAAACAGGGTGCCAGATTACTAGGAGGGATCTATGAAGGCCCGTCGGGGACAAGCACATCTGCAATGGGCCGGCCTCAGGGATGATGCTCAAGGGCAACCAGCAC